>NW_005842524.1:605925-640658 GCF_000455745.1 Alligator sinensis
TCTCGGCAGGAGGCTGCTGCAGCCGGGGGCAAATGCCAGCCACTCAGTGCACCCTGCACCGAGTGCTGGGAAGACTGTGGTGCCACTGGCCCTGCCCTGCAGCGGCAGCCTGCTGAAACCCATTGTGCAGATCTGGGGGCCCACACACCACCCCGGGAAGAGCTGAGGAAAGCGATCAGAGAGCTAGAGGAATCGGAAAGGGAGCTGGGGAGTCAAACCGGGAGCTTGGGGAGTGTTCAGGTTCCTGAACATTCCCCCAGCTCTCTGATTGCTTCCCCCAGCTCTTCCCAGGGGGCACAGGCCCCCAGATGATGCGGGATGACAGCAGGCTGCTGCTGCCAGACGGTGATGGTGGTGGCTCTGGGCTATTTTCCCAGCCAGCAGCAGCAGCCTGCTGAAACCCTGCGCACAGATCTGGGGGCCCACGCCCCCCGGGTGCAGTCTGGCACAGCCCCACAGCCCTCCTGGGGGATGCAGGCCTCTGGATCTGTGTGCAGGATGACAGGAAGCTGCTGCTGCTGACTAGAGCCAGCAGCAGTACCAGTCTTCCCGGTGCTTGGCGCAGGCTGCGTAAAGCACCAGCCCCAGCTGGCAGCAGCAGCCTGCTGTCATCCTGCATAAAGATCCAGGGGCCCACACCCCCCAGGAGGAGTCTGGCACATCCCTGCAGCCCTCCCAGGAGGCACAGGCCCCCGGATCTGCATGCAGGATGATGGCAGGCTGCCACTGCTGGCAACTGATTAGAGTTTTGCTTTGAACAGTTCAGCTACATTTTCCTAGAACCCCCTGGATAGATCTCCATGCAATTTTTCAGGCATCATGCCCTCAGAAGGGGCTACCATCTCTGCAATTTTCATCTGAATCAGGCAAGAAATGACAAAGTTATAGGCATTTTCATGATTCCCCATTATAACCTATGGGCGAAACCTCAAAACGCATCAAAACAGTGAAACAGTTTCAACAAAACAAAATAGAACAGTGCTTCAAAACAGTTAAATGAAAAACAGTCCCTTCAAAATGAGTAAATGGAAGTCTAAACAAAACAGTGCTGGTTTGTACAGCCCTACTGGGCATGTCCACACGTTCATTAATGCACCATGGTTACGGCACATTAAATTTAGTACTTGTATAATCAAGAAGTAAATTAATGTGCAGGAACCAGTTTTACTGCACAGTAGCACCAGCACACACCTTCTTAGTGACACTACTGCACAGTAGCAATTGGCACTGTTTGTGCTCTGACATGCTTTTGCGTAGTATTATTAAGCTACTACACAGTTAGCATCTCATCTTGCTGCACCCTTTCTGTATAAAAGATGATAAGAAGTATGGTCTATAAGACTATTAAATAGAGATGGTGCTTTTTCTTAGAGATTTCAAATTTCACTAGAAAAATCTTATTGAGATTACGAATTCTGATCCAAAGAGGGGGGGGGATGTTTTACAACAAAAGAAATGGTCAACATTTTATATTTTAAATATTGATTAAAAGTGGATAGGAAAATATTATACAGTTTGTTTGCAACTTTAAAACAAATTAAAAATATATGGGAGAAACATTTCAAGGAAACATACATGGGAAAAAGTCACTATGAAATATAAGAAAAAAGCCTTGCCAGACTCAACAAGTCTATAGAGGTGTTAATGGCCCAAGGATTATTTTAACACAACAATTAATCGGGAAATAACATAAACTAATACAGGATTATCCTGGAGAAATTAAAATTGAAAGGATTACCCATCCCAGAAAATATTAACTCAGTTTCCATGTAAAGAACAAGCTGAGAAAAAAGTAACTTCCAAGATCCTCAATAACTTTAATTTTTCCTTATGTGCAGCCTAAAATGGTTTTGGAGGAGTTTATGACCATTGAAACTTGTCATCCCCTGGGGCGCTCTGGTGATGCACACCCCTTATATACTTATAGGCTGCCACCATGTCACCCCTGAACCTGCACTTTTCTGGGCTATAGAGTCCCATGGCTCTCAGCCTCTCTTCATAAGGCCTGTTCTCTTGCCCTCTGATCATGCACATGGCTCTCCTTTGGACTCTCTCAAGTTTCTCCACATCCTTCTTGAATTGTGGAGCCAAGAATTGGATGCAGTACTCCAGCTGCGGCCTCACCAAAGCCAAGTACAGCAGGAGGATGACATCCTGAGATTTGCTTGAGAAACCCTGTGCACACATTTCAGTGTGCTCTGCAGCTTCCCTCAGTCTGCCAAGAGACACAATGGCAGCACAATGTGAGGTTTGTGAAGGTTGGGGGTGTTCTGCTCCTGCTTACTGGAAGCAGCAGAGTCCTGGAAGCAACACATTGACTCCTGGCGGGGAAGTGGGGAGAGGAAAGACAGAAGCAAAGCACTCTGGGGTTCTGGAGGACTATGCCATGGCTTCTCTCAAAATAGAAAGTGACATTTGTTCTCTCGGAGAAACTCTCCTGGGAGAGATTTAACCCTGGTTGTTCTGAGGTTATTTTTCTCCTAGAACTGCCATTTTGTTCTAGGAGACAAATCTTGAACATCTGTACACTCATGGTTTCTCCTGTGACAGCAGCAACTCTCCCAGGAGAAAATGAATGGCCTCTCAGTTTTATGGCCTCAGTTTCAAATCCCCATTTAACTCATGCATTAGCCTATTATAGCTTCTCTGCTTGAAACATTGTTCAAAGATAGATTTATAATATAGCTTCCTAGTAACTAGGGTACAGGGTTTCCCAAACCTGGTGGTCATGACCCCAAATGAGGTCACAGCACTTGCAGGTAGGGTTACAATCTTGGAAAGACTAGGAATCACTTCTTTAGTATAAGATTTTAGGTATTTGTCCTTCAGGAATCTTCTTAGAGGCCAGTATTCAGGATGTAACTTTCAAAAGTGACTAAGTCCTACATTTAACAGTGACAGAAGAATAGGTGTTACTGGCAACCATTCCTGACCTACTTTTTTGTACTTTTGTATTATGATAGTTTTATCATATAAATAAACAGAGCCATAACTGATGCAAGCCAAAGCAGCTGTGTAGGAGTAGAAATGATGTCTTTTATGTCCTACCTCTTTCCTGTGCTTTTTTATTCATTTACTTGCTCCTGTTTGCCTGGCACAAGCATCTCTTGTGCAGTTTAGACTTGGTTTCCTTACTTATCCTCACGCTATCACTAAGATGCATTGAATGCTCCCATATTAACTTCATGTGAGTAAAGAGAGTTTATTGGTGATGAAAAAGATATGCATTTATCTAACCATAACAAAGAGTTTCCATAAAGAAAATGCTGTAATGGAGACCAATGAGCTGGCAAGAAAGACAAAGGTTTGAAGAAGTGGGATCCAACAAGTTGTTGAAATTAAAAATTCAAGTTCAAAGCTTCAGCTTTCATTGTGATTTTCTTTCTTCATGGAGAACAGGGTAAACAACTCGTAGTGACAGATGTGAGTGAGGCAATAGAAGAAAAAAGGAAAGAGGTATTTTAAACCATTGTTTTAAAAAAAAGTGCCAGAGAAGCAAAAAAAGAGAGCTACTAAGGGCACAATACAACACATAAGTGTATTTAAAATATTTGTTGAAAATCTAAGCCAGGGTCAAGCACCAGATATAGCACTTGAAAGCTCACCTTGCACTTGAAAACCTGGTAAACAATAAGACTCATTTTTTAAATTCTCTTTGAAGTAGAAGCTTTAAAGCTCATCCCATGACACCGATTTTTTAAAACATAATTCTACTAGAAGATGTTATTGGCCTTGACAAGGGGCTTCTTTCTACATTGTTAGGATAGTTTTGCTGAGATACTGATCCAAAACCCGTGGAGCCCAATGGAAAATCAATCCTCAACTTCAGTAGTTTTAGACCAGATATTTGGTACAAATGTCCCTCCCCCTGCTTTACCGGTGACACGTTAGGATGCTTTGCTGTCTTTGGGTAATATGCCTTATAGCTATATGGCAGGATTGATTGTGTAGATTTAGGAATGTTAGACAACCTCATGACAACAACAGGAGATGGAAAAGCAGGAGTTGCAGAAACAGCATGTCACAGACCAAATCAAGAATCCAGCACCACCCACGCCACATGGAAACACATTTCTGAGCTGCAACAGGGTCTATCGATCCTGGATAGGCCTTGTCAGCTATCTTTGGACACAGAGATAAGACAATCACAGAAGACAATCATCTTTGACTGTGAGGGACTGCCAAAGAAGAAAGATGAAATAGTTTAGATAGGAATGATTCTAGACTAGATGACCTCTGGAGGTCCTTTCCAGCACTACTTTTCTATGATTCTATGAATCACCTTTGGATCAGTATAATACTGGCAACCACAAAAATCTGACTGATTCAGTTTCATCTGAAGATCTATGCTACTCATCCATTTTAGACATTCCACATATGGCTAAATTGCAATACATAATCTAATAAAGTATCCTGTACCCCAGTTCTGAATGGTTCATCTTCTAATCAGATATGGCTGTTAATAATGATTTCTTTCCCTTATAGTCTTTGACAATAAAAAATACACTTCACCCTCTGCTTCATAATCTACAAGTGTTAAGAAAAATCTGAAATAAATAGCAATAGAGTATTTTCACCTAGTCTTTTCTCAAATACTTTTAAGGCAATTTCACCTGGCTGTTATGCAAGGTTGTATAAACGCCTCCTTTGTTATGTGTGATGTAATTAAGTTTTCTTCCCTGCATCTTCACCACCTGTTTATATTTTCTTTGATTTTGTCCAGAACCTCTTAACAATTTCATAAAAATGAAACCAGATGCAAATGTGCTCCAATAATCAAACCACTGGTTCATCTAAATGTTCATCTTGGAAGTTAAAGATACCAGTCATTCCATATACTAACAATAAGTGCCCCTTTGCAAACAAATATCAGTGAGGAGAAACCTAAAGAATACATCACATGGAGGGCATCATGTTTTGTCTATCTAGACCTAGCCTCAAATACTTCCCCTAATCTAGAAAAAAAAACCCAAAAAACTGTTTTTCTCCATATTCCTAGGTGGTAGAGGGGGTTGCCCTTCTCCAGTGCTAAGGAACTTGGAAATTGTTTGGCCTTCCTAACTGGGAAATGTACTGAAAGTACAAGGCTCTCTGGTGCAATGCTGATTTATTTTCCCTACCCAGTGACAATCCTAGAGAAGCTTCACTATCAATATATTACATCTCTAGTCATTTTTGTGACTCAACGGAGGGCTCCTGGTGATCATGTGCATCCCTATATCTTTCTAGTCTCTTTCCTTTACTACAAGAACTCCCTTGACCTGCAGAGATCAGTTTGCAAAGGATCTCATCACATGAATCTCAGGAGAATGAGCAGGTTTTGTAAAAACAGTAAATTTACATGCATTCATATATTTTATGGCCAAAGGGACTTCTGTGGTTATCTAGTCTATTTTACAAACCCCAAGCCAGGACCACTCAAACTTGCATCTTTTACCTTGCCAGTCATTCACTTCGGGAATCTTCAGATTTTCTTCACTTAAGGGAAAAGGATTTCTCAGAAGATCACTCTTGAACATTCCTTCCCTTCATTACCTTGATTAATTTTTTTACATTGTCTATAATTTATGAAGTCATTAGTGTTTATATGCACCATTGTAAGTAAAGATTTGCTGCCAGCTTTAGTCTTGCAGCCCCATCACATGTCTTGGGCGTAAACCATCCTGTTGTCTACCTCTTTCTTGTAGAGTGTCCTTTTCATTCTTTTTAGAATAGTGTCGCTGGTAGATGTTACAGGGTTTTGGCACATTCTTGACTGGTGCCTTGCTCCCCAGCAACATCAGGGTGAGATCCGGATTTGGCACCACCGAGGTGGTTCAGATGCTGCTCCTACTCGTCTGCCATGTTTTTGATGTTTTTACTTTTTTTTTCTTGGGAAGCAGTTTTTTTCTTCAGTGGCCTGAGGGGATCTCAACCCTTGCTTTCTTCATGGGGCTCCAACCTCCCCTTTACCACACCCTTACCACATCCATGGCCAGGGCAGACTCTGCTCTCTGCAGGTTTTACTCCTGGATGATCTCACCTCATCCATGCCACCCGCCTCCAAGGGTCAGGTCTTTCTGGTCATGCCTTGTCTTTGGACTGGCACCTGGGCAACTAAACACATCCTGTTCAGGGTTAACTGTAACTTAGGGAAAACTGAATGAAAAGGGTCAGTGTCCACTGACAGGCTACTGGGACCTCATCTCCCAGGGGCCTTTGACCTTGTTGAGGGCTCAGCCATCCTTCTTTGCCTTGTAGGTGTCTGCGAGGGGCGGCCGCCCTATGCTAGGCCTGTGTTGGCCGTTTCAGGGCAACCTCGGTTGGGCCGATGCCTGTTCCCCTTTCAGGCCCATCTGACCTGCAGCTGGGCTGTCCTGGTTCCACCAGCTGGCATGGCTCATCCCCCTTACATGGGGGTCTAGGATCCTCCATGTCTCCCTCGCTGTGGCCCCTGGGTTCTCTGCCAGAGCCTTGCTACTCCCTTGTGGCATCCCAGAGGGCTGCTTTTCCCCGGTGGAGCTCCTTGGCATTTCCCTGTTCCTGGGGCTTGAATTTCCTGGCTTGCCTGCCGGCGTCCTCTTCAGCTTCCTGCCCCCAAGAGTGGGGCTTGTGCTTTCCGGCTCTGTGGCTGGCATCTCCCTGCTGGTGTTCCACTCTCCTCCCTGCGCCAGCTCAGCTGTGTCCCCAGCTGCTTTTTGAGCAGCCCATGCCTCTCTGAGGCCACACCCCCTCACCTGCTGATTTGCCAGCTCAGGCAGCTCCAGAACTGCCAAGCCTGCTCTCTGACCCAGCGTCTCTCCCCAGCTGCCACTTTTCATCGCCCCTGCGGTAAGTATCAGGATGCGTTGGGGGGAGTCTGAAACAAGTTGGGGGGGCTTTTGCCTCCCCTCTCACAAATAGGATTACCTATAAGTTTATTATGTTTTCTTGGGATGACCAGAGATCTCTTCCTGGGCAAATTTGCTGGTCTTCCAGGATGGGTTGATTGGTTGTGTGCTGGAAAGCTGTCCAGTCCATTAAACCAGCTAAATAGTCTGTGAAAATTTGTACAGTTTTACACTGAAGGCCTCATTATGATTTGATATTTCTAGTATGTTGAATTCCTCCTCTTCCTCTTCTCTCTGTTGAACACAACATGCTCATCATCTTGTGCCTCAAGATGCATAGAATGCCACACGGCCCCTTTATGTTCATGAATTGGCAGTGTTATGGCAGTGGCATGTTCATGAATTGGCAGGTGTTATGAATTGGCGTCCACCTCTGTCTGCACTTGCTCTGTGAAACTGCAAAGCTGTTCTTTCAGTACAGCCACGAATCTTTACATCATACAGAGAAGCTCCCTTTTGTCTTTAGGCAGGAAAGAAAACACAGCATCTGTTACAGGTCATAACCTAGCAGTGTAACTAGAAGGAAAGCTTCTTGCATGCTTTTATACTCTTATAAAGTTTTATACTCTCAAAAAAACATTTATACCCTTATTATACTCCTTCCAAAACTATCATTATCTATCCCCATTCATCTGTGTTGTCTTGTGGGATGTATTTACACTGGTTGGTTAGGAACCTACCAGAGGACACAGACAAGTGTTATTGTTTTGGGGAAGACAAATGAGAAAGTATTTTGGAGATGACTCCAAAACTAAAAGGCTTATTTTAAATACCAAGTTTTACTCTTTGGGTCATTATCAGTCTCTTTTTCTGTAAGAAAGGAAGGATTGTTTTAGGGGTTATGTATAACTGGCAATATTTGAAATTATTTTAGTGTGACAATTTTGAAATAATGTGGAGTCTGAGTTTGCTATCTATCCTTCTAGACACAAATAAAGCCACAGATTGAACAAATAAATCCTTCTCTCCACATAGATCCCAATAAATCAACCTGTCACCATTTAGGGTGACTATTGGCACGCTCCCCGAAGGAGCCTTGTTTAAACTGCCCACAGTCCCTGAAAAAGAGTAGCCTGGGAAAGGTTATTAATAGGTTAAGCCTGCTTGCAGGGTCCAGAGCAGAGACACAAGAGTGAGATGTGCCACACCCATGCTGTTTTAAAAGTAAGTACACCCTGTTCATTGGAGGACGTACCAGGAGTGATGTCATCAGGAAGCTCCTGGAGTCAGAGAAAAACAGGGTGCTGAAGCAGGACAAAGGCAGTCAGGAGAACCCCCATGCTCTGACCCAGACTCGAGCCTGGGTAGCTGAGCTGGGCAGAAAGCACAGAGAAAACCTGAAGCTCCAGTAAGCTGAGGAATTGGAGGCTCTGGAGTTTGCTTGCAGTGGAACCTGTTGGAAGAAGACTCAGAGGAGTCTTCACTCTCAGAGAAGTAAGCCAGAAGAGCTTTGCACCAACAGATGAATGGCAGGACCAGAGGCAGTCACTGAGTCGGTTTTATGTGAGTCCGATCCTTGTATAGTGCTAGACAAAGCATGCTGAGAAAAATACATTTTCTTTTCTTACTTCTTATTTTATATATTTATTTCCATAACTAAGAAGCAGACAAGAATTGAATCAGCATACATTAATTATTATTTGAATATTACTGTAAGTTATGAGTGATACAAGACTGGTGGACTTTGTCTATAAGGTAATCACTCTGGACTTATCAGCCTTAAAGTGATAACTTAAGAAAATTATGTATATTGCAAGAAATTTACTATTGTGATCTTACAACGGAAAAACACCACTGGTTTTCCATCATGGTTGGTGTATGGAAGGTGTGTCGGGGAGGTGGAGCCCCAAGAAATATGCCAAGAGAGAATCCTCTTTTGAAAGGGTGGGAAACCATATCATTTTGGAGCCTCCTTTTTTTTAATATATTTCATTGGGTAATCAAGTCTTGGCAGGTGAGTAAAGAGTCACTTCATTTCCCTCCCCCACCATTTTGGGTAAGAGCTCGGAGCGTGACACAACCGACAAAATATTAATAGTAGATTCAGTTACATGGGCTGCAGGTCTCAAATGTTTGTCTTGACTGATTTCATGGCTGCAGATAAGCTAAGAAAAACGCCATTTCTCTCTACCAAGCAATCTAAAAGGTCATGGAGTAACTAATTAAAATAATATTTCCACAAATAAACTTTGAAATTCATTAAATGTTTAAATTAGAATTTATATTTATGAATTTCATGTAGGGAACAGGCATCTCAGAGAAAAATGTTTGGCTATAGTAGCGCAACAGATAAATAGGATAAAAAAAATGGGCTTGTAGATAGAAATTCTCGATGGATAGAAAATTTAGTCTATTGTTCTTCGTTTGTGTTTCAAATTAGGCTCTCTCTTCCATGCCAGGGTTTCCTTTATTGTGATGTATATCCCCACTGGATATACCTGTGTGTCTGGCTGGATATTTAATAGATTTCATAGATGTTTATGGTCAGAAGGGACCTTAGTAGATCATCACATCTGATCCCCTGCCCTGAGCACGAAAGAGCGCAGGGATCAGGTGACCCCAGCCAGGTGCTTGTCCAGTTTCCTCTTAAAGACCTCCAAGGTAAGGGAGAATACCACCTTCCTTGGAATCCCATTCCAGATTCTGGTAACCCTTACCATAAAGAAGTTCTTTCTGATGTCTAATTTAAATCTGCTTTCTGTCAGTTTGTGGCCATTGTTTCTAGTAACTCCAAGGGGCGCCCTAGTAAACAGAGCATCTCCTATTCCTTGCTGCCCCACACCCCAATGAATTTTTAGATAGCCCCTAGAGCCCCTCTAAGCCTTCTCTTGTGAAGGCTGAAGAGATCCAGGTCCCTCAATCTCTCCTCATAGGACCTTACCTCCAGGCCCCTAACCATCTGAGTGGCCTTCCTCTGGAACCCTCTCAAGGTTTTCCACATCCCTCTTGAAGTGCAGCACCCAAAACTGAATACAGTACAGCTGCAGCCTTACCAATACCACATAGAGGGAAAATATCACCTCCCTAGACCTGTTCATGATGCACCTGCTAATGCATGATAGAGTGTGGTTAGCTTTACTGATTACTTTGTCACATTAATGACACATGTTCATCTTGGAGTTGACTATGACTCCAAGATCCCTTTCTGCTGCTGTGCTGCTTAGGAAGTCATTTTTCAGTCTGTAAGTGTGTTGGTGATTCTTTTTCCCTGGGTGCAGTACTTTGCACTTATCTTTGTTAAACTGTATCCTGTTCTATTCTGCCCACTTTTCCAACCTGTCCAAATCTTCCTGGAAGCATTCCCTGCCCATTAGTGTGTTTACTTTGCCCCACAATTCGGTGTCATCTGTGAATTTGGACAGAGTGCTCTCCCTGCCCTCATCCAGGTCACTAATGAAGATATTGAACAGCACTGGTCCAGGACTGAACCTTGGGGGACCCCACTGCCCACATCTTTCCAGGTCAATACCGACCCATCCACCACCACTCTCTGGGTGTGTTCCTTAAGCCAATTTGCCACCCACCTGACCATGTAATCATCTACGTCACAACCATTTCGTTTATTTATGAGAATGGGATGAGACACCATATCAAAGGCTTTTTAAAAATCCAAATAAATGAATCAACCTTGACTCCTGCATCTAAGCATTTTGTGACCTTGTCATAAAAGAAAACAAGATTAGTCAGGCAGGATCTACCTGCTATGAACCCATGCTGGTTGCCCTTCAAAATTATTTTTCCTGCTGGACTCCCACAAATGTAATCCTTGATAATTTTTTCAAAGTTTTTCCCAAGGATAGAGGTGAGACTAACTGACCTATAGTTACCCAGATCCTCCTTCCTCCCCTTCTTAAAAATAGGAACCACATTGGCCCTTTTATAGTCCTCTGGGACATGTCCTGAGCACCATGAGTGCTCAAACAGTCATGCCAGTGGTTCAGCTATGACACTGGCCAATTCCCTCAGCACCCTTGGATGAAGATCATTTGGGCCAGCTGACTTAAGCACATCCAGCCCCTCCAAGTATCCCTTTACTAAGTCATCGCTAACTGTTGGTGGGTTGGTATCCCTCCTGTGCCTGCCTGTAGTCCAACTGGGAAATTAATTTTGATCCGTGTTCAGGAATACAGAAGAAAAAACTCCAATTGAACTGCTCAGTTTTGTCCCTCTTATCTGTGACCAATTGCCCTAGTCTGTCTTGTAGGGGTCCTATGTTATCATGAGCCTTCTTTTTGCTCCCTATATACCTGAGGACGGACTTTTTGTTGTCTTCAATTTTTGTTGCCAACCTGAGTTCCATTGCTGCTTTAGACTTTCTAAGTGACGCCCTGCAAGTGCAAGGCAAGTAGGTATACTCTTCCTTGATGGCTACCCCCTCCTTCCACAATCTGTATGCCCTTTTTTCACCTCTATGCTTCCCTGGATTTCCCTGTTCAGCCAAAAGGGTTTCTTGGCCCTTTTGCCTCCTTTTATGTGCAATGGGATTGTCCCCTTCTGTGCCCCTGTGCCCAAAGGATCGTTCCCTTGAGGAACGACCATCCTTCCTGGACTCCCATCTCACCAATGCTCTTGTCCTTCAGTGCCTCACTAACTAATTTCCTGAGCTCACTGAAGTTAGTCTTTCTGAAGTCTAGCATTTCTGCCCTACTGGTTATCTTTCCTGCCTTTCATTGGATAGTAAATTCTAACAATTGGTGGTCACTATCCCCTAGGTTACCCTGTATCTGCAGATCTCCCACCAGGTCATCCCCTGTAGCAAACAGCAAGTCTAGTAAGGCATTTCCCCTAGTGCGACTGTATACCTCCTGCATTAGGTAAAGGTCCCATATGCAGGTTAAGAACCTGCGTAAATTGTCAGATATAGCTAACTGCTGCTCCCAACAGATGTCAGGATAGTTTAGGTCACCCAAGACAACCATGGCCCTTGAGTATACTGCCTCTGAGAGCTGCCTTGAAAATTCCAGGGCTAGCTCACCCACCTGGTGTGGTGGTCTGTAATAGACCCCTCTGTATTCTGACCCACAGTACCTCAGTTTGCCCCTCTTCTTATCCCATCTTGATTATAGAGGACATGTATTGTTCCTTAACACAGAGACCAATACCCCCCGCCACCTTTTCCCTACTCTGTCGTGTCTGTACAGCCTCAATGCCTACTCCCCAATCATGGATAGGGTCCCATCAGGTTTCAGTTAATCCTACCAGGTCAAAGTCTTTGCTTGCAAGCAGGAGTGTAAGTTCCTCCTGCTTGATCCCCATGCTCCTAGCATTGGTATAGAGACACTTAGCCCCCTGCCCCCACCCCGATAGGTGCCCAAATTTGTCTATATTATTTCCTGATCAGTTGGAAACTAAGAAAGACCGTGGCATATTAGCTGATCACAGAATGACACCAATGTTTTATGGCTATGAATAAAGCAAATCCTATTCTAGGAGAGGTATTTCCAGCAGACATGGGGAAGTATTAATGCAGATGTACAAGGCACTATCCTGTGGAAGACTGTAATTCCAGTCACTCATATTCAAGAAGGATGAATTCAAACTGGGACAGGTGGAGTAATGAACTGTTAGAATTATAAGGGGGATAAAAGATTATTTCTTACACAAGACAACTAAAAGAGCTTGGCTTGTTCAACCTAGCAAAATAAAAGCTTGCAGGGGATATGACTACTGTCTATGAATATATCAGGGTGTAAACACCCAGATGACAAAAGAACTCTTTAGACTATGGATATTGCTGGCACAGGTACAAATGGGTATAAACTGATGGTGAATGTGTCTTGGTAATTACAAGGTTTCCCATAATTGAAGAAGAAAGGGTCTGGAACAGCCTTCTAATAAGAGGATTGGGCAGAAATCTACCTCATTTTAAGATGCAGCTTGATAAATTTATGAATTTACTGGTTGCCAGTAACACTAGGGGACTGGGCTGAACAGTTCAGGAAGTTTCTTCTAGTCTTTTTTTCATAGTCCATGTGTCAACAGTACCCAGAGTAGGAATGAGGCCTGGGGGCTATGTCACCTGCCAGTACACCACACTATATTCTCTTTTTACAAGATTTTGATCACTTTCTAAGAAATTTAGGCTTGCAGTGCCTTTCTGGATGTTTCCTCTGCCTTCGGATTTTGTGACCTGTGTTTCCCCTGTTGAAACTATTCTAGTTCTGTGTACTATACTAATTTTATATAAAAATGGAATAAGCAAATGTGTCATGAGGATGGAACAATGGCCAGTGAAACAGTTTTTAATGCCACAGGAGGAAAAAACCACTTTCCTCCTATGTGGTCTTTGCTTTTTAAATACATCGTTTCCCATTTATTCTGCCTCATGAACTCTCTTTGGGCATTTATATATGTGCTAAGGGAGGCAGGGGGGGCAGACAGGGGGAAGAACATTAATTAGAGCGCCCAGAGCATGATGTGTATTAGAGTCCACACTCTGAAAAATGTGGGCAGGGGTGCTTTAACTAAAGTTTGTTCGATGAGCTTTAGTTAAAGTGCCCCTGCCGCCATTTTTCAGCATGCAGTGATACACATGATGCTGGAGTCTGCTGGATTATGGTAATTATCACACTCCTGCAGACTCAATTAAATGATTCTGCTCCAATGCACTCTATTAACTGAGTCTTCTCTGATGCACTGTAATTACAGCATGATGGAGCAGCCTCTATGTATGTGTATAGGCACCCTTTGTGATTACAGGCCCAGTTAAATGACTCCTATTCCATTAGACACCTAACTGAACTTAAGTACCTGCTTATGTTATTGTGACAGGGCACTGTTGATGCCTGAGACTTTAAGAGCTGTGTCAAGCAGTCAGCAGGTGCTTGACTGCGGCGGCCATTTTAGAACCATGGCCACCTATATAAACAGAGCAGTTCGCTGCTGGCAGGCAGGCAGAAACATTGCCTGGCTGAACTGCTGAATGGAACATCTGCAGGTAGGAGCAGGAGGCTCTTGGTCCTGGGCATGACCTAAAACTGCACCCTGCCAGGGAAGGAAGGGTGGCCTGGAGGACTCCTGGTGGCACAGTGAAAGGTGGGTCAGGGCACCTTAATAACCCCAGCTCTCACATCCCTGGTGAGTTCAATCAGTTCAGGGGGAGTCCAGGCTCATGGGAGTTCTGAGGCAGGGCCAGGTTGGCGGAGGGACCTGGAGCAGTGCCCAGGCTCTTTGTGAGTCCTGTGGCTGTAGAGAACCTGAGAGGGGACCAGGCACGGCTATGGCCACCTGAGCCTCACAGCGTGTAATACCCCAGGGCAGAGGGCCAGGTAGTGCTACAGACACCTGAGCTGGACAGGGTGGCAGACCCCAGGGAGCCCCAGTGAGGGGGCAGTTGGTGAGCCCCAGTGAAGAAGCAATGTGTGGAGCCTCAGTGAGGGGGCATTGTGGGGGTGTAAGACCCTAGGGTCAGGCAGGGCTGTGGTAGCCTGAGCCCCAAGGGTTGGAAGATCCCAGTGTGGAGTCCCAGTGAGGGGGCTGAGGGCTTGGAGCCCAGTATGTTTGTTTGTCTGTTTGTGCATATGTTTTATGAAAGACCCAGTACAAACCACTGGTGGATGCCATATGTGAGACTTGGGCTGTGGTGTAGGGGAGGATCAGAGCTGGAGATAGCACTCTTTGGCACTGGGGCAAGAATAGGCAGCCTCCCACCTAATTAGAACCAATTATGAAACAACAAGGCATGGCAAGTGAGTGAGGCAGGCAGTTAGCCCAGGAACAGGTGGGCAGGCCAATGGTGAACTGGTCCCAAGAAGGTCCCCCTGTTACAGTTATGACCCTCTTCTACTCTGGTCAAGTGCCTGAAAAAAATGTTAAAGAGCCTATTTCTTTAACATCCCATCATCTTACTCTTAAGTCACAAAAAGAAGCAAATCAGATAAGGACCCATTCGCCTTTTTCATTAACTTTTTTCAGGGACGTGAGCAGGGTGGAATAGGATCACACCAGTCCTTTTTCAGTGGACAGTATTTTGGTAAGAGGTCATTATAAAACTGGCCACTATGGAATGATCTTTGCTTTTACAAAGCATACAATCTTAATTGCAAATCAGATTTTGTTCTAAAATACGAAAAGCGGGATAGATGAGGGGTCAGGAAAGCTGTTCTCAAGCTTCTGGCTGTGGCAATGGAGACAAGACTTCATAATCAGCAAAAAAAATATTTTATAAAAATGAAGAATGATCTAATCAATACATTCTGTTCGTGGCAATTACAGTGTTTTTAAAATAGTCCAGACATTTTACTGACACAAATGTGGGAAAACTAACATAAATTCATGTCTTGTTCTAATGCCATTTAACCTGATACATAAATTGTTGTATATTTTATCAGAATATTTTTTTCTCATAATTAGAGTTTTCTCAGGCACAACTCAGATTTGTTCTTCACAGTTTTCTCTGGGACTATGGTTTTATTTCTCTAAAATTAAGTTAATAAAATCATAGAGAAGTAGGTCTAGAAGGGACCTCTGTAGGTCATCTAGTCCAAGTACCTGCCTGAGGCAGGATCATCCCTATCCAAATCATCCTATACAAACCTATAATCTAACCTTTTAGTAACATGGCTTCAACCTATCAATCATGGCCTGGCTTTGCATTTCCTATAAGGGCCTATCTATTTTCTATTTATACCAGGGGTGGGCAAAATATGACCTGCAGGCCAGATCTGGCCTGCCAGGCCATTCTATCTGGCCCACAGGTCTCCTCAAAATTTAATAAATTAATATTTATTAGCTTTTGGCTGTGTGTGAAAGCTGACAGGAGCCAAGGGCAGTAGGACCCAAAGGCAGCCTCATCAGGCTTGAGCAGCCCAGCCTTCCCACCCCCAGCCAGTTCCCTGATTTCCTGCCCCTGCCCAGCTCCAGCACTACCTGGATACCAGCTGCATCACCAAATCATGGAGCATGGGACCATCCCAGTACGTGTGCATGCACGATGAGGGGCAGAGTCTCTGTGTGTGTGTGCAGGCTCAGGGGCAAAGTCTGTATGCGTGTGTTCATAGGGTGAGTCCTACATGCACACCCCTCCTTGCCCTGCCATACACAAATCCCAGCCACCCTCCCCAACACAGCTCCCCACAATCCCCATACCCACCCACACACCACATATCCACACACACATCCACATGCTCCCTCACCCTACATACCCACACACCTACAGCCCCCCACAAATCTATACCCACAACATACAAGAGTAATACTTCATTTTAAGCTATTGTGCAATCACCTCTATGTACACTACACAAACACATGTAAATAAGGACAAAAATATTTTTTGAAATCAAATTAATGAATGCTGTAGATCAGGGGTTCCCAAAGCTTTTATGCCACGGCCCAGCAAACTGCGGCCTGGGAGTGGCTGGGGCCCGCGAACCCACGGTGGCCCAGCAGTCACAGCTGACCGTGGCCAGAATTTCCAGCTGGAAGACAGGTAAGGATACCTCCACTACCTGGGCGGGGGGGTGGGCCAAGCCCTGCACTGCCGTGGGCCCTGTGGGAGGAGCAGCAGCCTCTCTGCCCAGTTCTGGGGGCCACGGTTTGCCGATCCATGGCTACTTGTGGTCTAGTAGCCAACCGTGATGCAGACCAGCAGACAACCTGCTGTGGGCCAGCACCAGGCTGCAGTCCAGGGATTGAGAACCCCTGCTGTAGATGTTTGCTTTTTAGAATATAATTTGGTATTTTTTTTGGTTCCAAGATGGCAAAACCGCTTGCTGAAAGGAGTACTTCTGGGGGCAAGGGGAGGGACTTCTGGTAACAAAAGTCAGGGGGCAGGACTTTTGATCACAAGATGGTGACCAGGGGGCAGGGCACCTGTCAAGGGGCTACCCATGTATCCATCCAAACAGCTTGCCATAACTTGGTAAGCAGCCCTCCACCCAAAATAATTGTCTGCCCCTGATTTATACCCACAGACCATCCATCTGGGAGTTGCATATTAACTAGGTATTTACCCTGTTTTAGGACTTTCTACAGGAGTACATTTACCATAGACTTGAAGTCATTTATGCAATGTAATTGAGTGAAATGTATCCAGGGAATCAAAGAAAGTGAAGAATCCCCCACTACCCTCAGTAGCTTTCTCCTGTGGTTAATCACCCTCACTTATACATGCCTTATTTCTAAATTGAATTTGTCTGGCTTTGGTATTTTACTAGTATTCAGTATTTTTACCCAGGCACGACTTCAGACTGGTCCTTGAATTAGTGAATCCTAACCAGTTCTGGTATTTTCTCCTCTTTGCTATGCTTAATCTCCAGAAAACATCTCTTCTTTAAGCATTAGAACTCTTTAGTGTTGAAAAAGGTTGGAATATTATCTCCAAGCTCTTCTGCAATCATCTAAAACTTTTAGGGCATGTCTACGTATTTATTAATTCACTTTAGGTAATGTGCATTAAACTTAGTACTTCCATTGTGAGGTACTAGAAAAAGGTGCATTAGCTTATTTTAATGCATATTAGCTAAAAAGCATGTTTGTGATGCTTTCATGCACATTAGCCTATTTAATGTGCATTAAAGCGCACATATAGATATGCTTAGTGTCACAAAAAATAAACTTTTCAATAAGACAGTTGCCTGAGTTAAAATATACCAGTTATAATTAAAAAGCCACAAGTATTTTCTACCTTGTGACTTCCCATTCTTCTGAGCTGAGCATAATCAGTACAGTTTTCCTTTAAGCTCTGAGGTAGTGGTACTTCTTTACAACACAGCATGTTGCCTTTGAGGGCACATATTAAAACCAGTAATCTTCAAAGGTATAACATTTAAAGAATAGCTGCAAGAAGGTACAACTCAGGGCAGAACACATAAAGGGATTGATTTAGATTTCATTATTGCCACTGAAATTACTGATGTTGCTCCAGTGCAAAACTAGAACCAACCATTATGTCAGTGGTGGGCAAAATGGCAGATCCAGCTGGCAGTGGACTCCTTTTCCCAGCTGCCCCTAAATGCATCTGTGACAGAGCACAGGTTGTGCCTGCCACTTTAAGAGGTTTAGACAGGCTCTGAGTAGCCAGCAGTTATGGTCTGGCCCAATTGGATGGTCACATGATTGGAGTTCCCAGCTGGTGGGAGGGTCCATGTGCACCCCAGGGCCTGGGAGCTCCCAGCTGATGCTAGCTTCCAACTGCAGGAGCACATGCCCCTGTGGCTGGGAGCCACATCAGCAGACAGGGATCCCAGCTGTGGGGATGCCCCATGCACCCCTGCGGAAAACCTCAGCTGACATGGTGTCCCAGCCACTGGGGTTTTCCAGGCACCATGGAGCTCTGGTCTCCCTGCTGTGAGGACCCTTGAAGCACCATCATGGCTGGGACCCTGAGTCAGCTGATGTGGCTCTCAGTCTCAGAATTGCATGGTGCACCCCCACAGTTGGGCTTTCCATCAACTAAGGGGTCTCCCAGCAATGGGAGCTTGCTTCTTGCCAGTGCAGGGTGAGCCTAGGACTGTGATTATGGGCTCCCCCTGCACTAGCAATAAGGAGTGATGGGATCTGATTTATGATCCCATAGTCATGTCCATTCCATGCACGTGGTATGGCAAGAGGCGCAATTGTGTGAATCATACAGCAGATCCCATCACACCTTTATCTGTTCATGTAGAGAGACCCTTAGAATAAGGAATTGTTCAAGACTAATAGAATGTAGTCTTTAGTGCATTAGATTGACTATCAACTCACAGATGAGCACTACTGATAATTACTTATAACTTCAATTTAAGTACAAATGCTTACCATAAAAATTACCCTTTCTTCTCAGTGTACATGTTAGATAGTTTCATCCCTTAAATGCATCCATCCATCTGGTATACCAAATTGTACAAATGATAGCCTGCTAGCAGATAAGCCATACCTGAAAATCTTGGAAAAGGTAGTTAGGGGCTGAAATTCCACCCAGGTCATTAAGAAACAATATGTCATTTCATAGAGAACATCTAATTCACTACTAAATATCCCCTTTCTCACTACTATCTTGTACTTGCATGTACTTGCGCTAATAAAAGACATCAGATTCACCCAAAGAACCTTGTCTGCCTATTGTACTTATATCACACTCAAGTTTCATAAAATTTTGTGCGCTCAGAAAATGTTTGTCTGGTTCTGTAGTAAGTACTGCAAGTGACTGCATACCTCTGGTACACTTGCCTTCATTCATCTTTTCAAGTCAAGAAAGAATAGATAACCTTGAAAATTATTTGGGGGAAGGAGAAGAGCTACACAGAACTACTTTGCTTTAATCATCTAAAAAATATATTTTTTCTCAGACCAGTGGTTTCAAGGTCAGATAAGACTCTGATTATTTTTCGACTGTGATCAGGAAAGGTAAATGAAAGAAGCAGAAAAGCAATAACCCAGGTCCTATGTTTGCATTTTAGAGTAATGAAAGTATTGTTCTCCTTCATGAGTGAAATAAGACTAAAAGTCTTATTCTTTAAAAGAAGACAGGTGGCTTTCCTGGTAAGGTATTGCAAATCATACTTTCCACAGGTACATATAAATGCAGATGGCAGTTATAACTTTGTGCTCAGAAAGTGGCCTATCCAAGTAGCAGATATGGATGTCTGTTGAAACATATACAAATCATTTATATGTTCATATACGTTAAGTGCCATTAGCACGCCATAAGGATAATGTGTAAGGAAGCCCTTTGATACTGATGCTATTTGCTAAGTATGCTAACAGTATTTCAGGGAAAATTAACAAAATATTGAGCAGATCAACTTCCTTTTCATTTGACAATCTTTAGAATTATGGATTAACATATCCCAGGAGATATCTATATATACCTACATTAATATCAAAATAGAGCTATAGCTATCTCCTGGGATATGATAGTCCCTAATTTTATGATAATCCCTAAACTGTTGAAACAAATACAAATCTTTTATATGTTCATATATATATATATTCTGTGTGTATACATACACACATGCACACACATATGATATATATGACAATAACTATGTGTGTCATATATATATTGTGCGCATGTGTATATACTAGCCAATTGCCTGTCATGAATGACAGAGCATTTCAGGGACAGCTTACATGCCCCCCACCACTCACCCTTTGGGGCTGGCCATGTAAACCAGGAGCAGGCAATTATTTTGGGCGGAGGGCCACTTTCCAAGTTTTGGTGAGCTGTCAAGGGCCACATGGGTAGCTCCACCCCTTGGCAGGTGCCCCGCCCCTGATCACCATCTTGTGATTGGAAGTCCTGCCCTCTAACCCCTGACCTTTGCCACCAGAAGTCGGTCCCCTTGCCCCCAGAAGTACTCCTTTCAGCAAGGGGTTGTGCCATATTAGAACCAGAAAAATATCAAATTATATTCTAAAAAGGAAACATCTACAGCATTCGTTATTTTGATTTCAAAAAATATTTTTGCCCTGATTTACATGTGTTTGCATAGTGTACACAGAGGTGATTGCACAAGAGCTTAAAATGAAGTTTTATTCTTGTATATTGTTGGGGGTGGGTATAGGTTGGTGGGGGGCTGTGTGTGTGAGGATGCCTGGACTGTGTGAGGGGGATGTGGATGTGGGGGCCTGCATGTATGGCAGTGTGAGGGGAGTGTGGGTGCATGTGTGGGGTGTGCGTGTGAGACTCATCCCATGAACATACACCCACCCACCCATTCTGCCCCTGGTTGCATAACCACACCCACCACCATTCCAGCCCCTGCCTGCACACCCACCCATCCACTGGGTCCATAACCACACCCACCCACTCTGCCCCTGGCTGCACACCCACACACACCCTGCCATTCTACCCCTGGCTGCACAGCCACACCCACCCAAGCACTCTGTCCCTGCCTGCACACACACTCTGCCTACCCACCTGGCTGCACACAGAACACATACCCACACCACAGACCTCCAAGACATACACCCACACCAGACACACACACACCCTACCACTCCTGCAATGCAGCCGGGCCACATGGTACTAACAGTGTCGGCAGGCAGGGAATTCAATTGCTGGGGGTGGGGCGGTCTGGCCCTTCAATCCTGCTGAGGGTCCTCTTGGGTCCTACTGCCCCTGACTCCTATCAGCTTTGACAGGAGCCGGAGCAAGTCAATAGAGTTTTAAAGCCTAAGGGCTCCCTCCGACTCTGGCTTCCTGCCTGATGGGGCAGGGCCTATGCAGCCAGTGCAGCCTGCCCTCTCCAGGACACATGTGTAGTTGGCCCCCAGCATTACGGACAGACAGACAGAAGTACTAAGCCTTTTATTATATTAGAATATATATACATATATGCATACACACACACATAAGATTTATATTTGTTTCAACAGTTTAGGGATTAGCATAAAATTTGGGATTAGCATATCTCAGGAGATATCTCTATATCTATTTTGATATAGATACAGGTATAGATATAGGTATAGATATAGATATCTCCTGGGATATGCTAATCCCTAATTTTAAAGTTTTCACATGAAAAGGAAGTTGATCTGCTCAATATTTTGGTAATTTTCCCTGAAATACTGTTAGCATACTTAGCAAATAGCATCAGCATCAAAGAGCTTTGTTACACATTACCCTTATGATGTGCTAATGGCACTTGAAACATGAGCATTCATGCATTAAGGAGGGAAATCTGGTGCTAAGTGTTCTCTGAGCATAGAATTCTGGAGGGTAGGCAGAATCATAGAAAATTAGGGTTGGAAGGGACCTCAGGAGGTCATTTAGTCCAACCTGCTTCCCAAAACAAGACCATCTCCAACTAGATCATTCCAGCTAGTCAGCAAATTTACACCTTTTCAAGTGAGGATTAACTCTGGGTCATGCTACCCACCTCATATTGCAGTAATAGCAGTCTGCTCCCACGGAGAATAGATGAGCAATTTGGGTCCTCCAGCATCCCAGGATGCATTGCTTTCAGCCCTCCCTCTCCTTGGACAATCTATCTACCCTTCTGAACTCTATTGTCTGGGGGTGGTACTGCTCAAGAGCAGGCAGCTCCTCTTCCCAGTGCCAGGAGAAGGGTTGTGGGGAAGGAGCATGGAGCAAAGAGATGGAGAAGCATGTGGGCTATAGCTTCTCCACTCCCCATGACTCCATTCTCCTGCTGTGCCAAATCCCACAGTTAACTGAAATTTTCCCCAGTTTTTGCCTGGCTATGGGTAAAAAGTGTAGCCCTCTTTGGAAAAGGTTGTGGGGCTAGGATAAGGTTGGGGGGTGATAGGGGACAGCAGAGGGCTCCTCACAGCACAACCCTCTTCCACTGCCCCCCACCCCAGGACAAGAACGTGGGAGGGTCTATGGAGGGAAGCCACAACCCCATGCCCCTCTACCTCCTGGCTCCATGCTCCCACCACAGCAACCCCCCTCTCCCTAGTCCCCCCAGAGCAGGACTAGAGTCCAGGCATCCTAGATTCTAACCACACTCCTGCTCACCAGGTCTCTAGTGGCAAATCAGAGCTGGGCAGGTCAGAGATGGTACTAAGCCTTAAAGTGCAACTGCTCAGAGCATGTTCTAACTTTAAGACCACATAATATTCCTCATGTTTATTATGGTCTAAGTGTAACATATAACAATACCTAAAGACACCCAAAAACTTCAAACTATGTCTGCTTCATTTGCAGAATGTTCAGCTAAGCTTCTGCTGCTCTTGAAAGTGATGTTTGAGGCTGAGGAACAGCCTATCATTTCCAGTATCTACTACCAAGTCCATTAGTCATGGCTGGTAACAAGGCCACTGTGAAATAAAAAAAAAAAAAGAAAAGGTTATCTGATAGAATAGGTCAGATAACTAGATGCACACAGAGGTGGATCCAGGGGGTGCAGTGGTGAAGTTGCAACCCCTCCCCACTTTTGATTTCTACTCCATCCAAAGTTTAAAACCAACTGCCTGCCAGTGGCAGCAGCATTTCCATTCAGGCAGCAGGGAGCGGTTCTACATAATTCCTCCTAAAATCATGTTGTAATTACATTTAAATTAATAACATTACATCACAAGTAAATTTAGCCCAGGGTGTTTAAGCCTGCATCTATTCTGCTAAGTACTTTGTCAACCATCTTCGAAGCTTAACATACCAAGACATTCTAGACATAAATGACATTAGATCCTTGCAACAAAATAGAAGAATAATAGCCTAATTTAATGTAATAATTGTAATATCCCTTTAAAAATTCAAGAAGGATTGAGAATTGCCTTGACTGTTCCAGCTAGTTTAGGGAGCAGAATTATTTTTTGAATTTGCTCATGGAAATATATTTTCAAATGTATTTTAGAACATTTCCATTTGCTTGCTTTTGAATTTAGTTTGCCTTTTTACTTCATTCAGAAGGCAGGACAAGGTGGCACCTTAAGGACTAAAATGTTCAGAGACCCTTAAGCTTTTGTAGGGTTAAGTGACAGCCCCTTCTTTGTCAGACCCTATTAATCTGGGATCCCTGCTCTCTGGAAGACCATTCATAGCATATGACAAAGTAGGCTGTCACCTACAAAAGCTAACTTCTGCCTGACTTCAGACTAAAACAGCAACATTTCTTCACTTGATTGCTGGCCTACGGCCCATGTGAATCTGACTGTGGATCTGAGTTATTAAAAAAGTTTAATCATGAAGCTGTATTCCCCTCACATTTTCATTTTACAGAATTAACCCCCTTTCTGCCCCCTTAGGCTTAGTGGAGCCATGCTGGGACAACTGCAGTGCCTGCCAGTGAGACAGGGAAGGGAGGGGGGATTAAACTCCCTGCTGGACAGTCTGACAGAGGCTGCTGTCCTTCCCCATACCCTCACCGCTCCAGCAGTGGAACATGGCCAGACACTGTCCTGGCATGGCCCTGTTATAGTGAAGGGGACAGGGGAAGGGTTAATTCCTCTCTCTGTCCCTTCTGCCCCCAGGGACCACAGCTGGAGTCTGCCAGCCCCAGCTGCCTGCTCCACCTCTGCTGCTCCCGGCAGACAGACAGACCCCAACTGGGGGGGCAGTTGGGGAAGGAGGGAAAAAATTAACCCCCTCCCTGCCCTCTTTTCTTTAATGGGGCCATGCCAGCCAGTGTCTTGCCACTTCCCCGCCCCTGCTCAGGCTAGAGAACAGAGGGGTGGGGCCAGCCCTACAGCACTGGAGCAGAGAGCCCAGCCCGGAGAACATGCTGGGATTCTGGGGTACTCTAGTTTAATTTAGACCAGGAAGGGGTCTGGCATAGGCATTGCATAAACCGGTTTGAGCTCAATCAGTTAAGTCTGATACTACATTCAACCAGGTTTATCTCAAACTGGTTTTGGCTATTTTGAAACTGGTTTATGTGCACTGAATATCTGTTCTCTTACAGGTTTAAACCAGTTTCTGATCACTTAAACTGGTTTATGTGTAATGTCTGTCCCTAGCCAATTAGTATATGTTTGATGCCCATCAACTATTCCATGGTAACTGTGTGCATACTCTTATCTCAGTAGATACTCTTACTTGACCACATGAAAGCTTACTAGGAGCTTGAGACCACAGTGAAAGAGAACTAAACTTTTATCTAACACAGGGTAAGAGTAGGCACATGGGCAGGTACCCCTGGGGACCTGATGCACAGTAAATTCTGCTACCTTTTACCTCATGTTGACTAATTTGTGTACATATGCCCTTAGACTTGTGCTTAAGTAGTTGGTTTAATTAGGATCCTAAGATGTGATTCATTGTAAAGAGTGCCCATTCAAAACAATGGAAAGATCTCCACTATCACACAGGGAGTAAATTACAGAAGAAAAAAAGGACAGTCTCCCTCCCCACTCCCCTCTCCCTTCTGTGAATTAAGTTTGATTTGCAAGAATTATTGCCTATATTTTACACATAGGTATATGCCACAGAATGAATGTAGGGTATCCCTAGACTGCAGTCAAAGGTATGACTTCAACTCATGTAGATACAGCTGAGCTAGCTTTAAACTGGATAACACAATTAGCAATATAGCAGCACTAGCCTAGAGCTCTGCACAGGTTAATTACCCAAGTAGTAACACAGGTCCTAAATGCAGCAGCATAACTAGGGTGGTGTGACAGGGGAAGCTGCCCTGGGGGCTGACATGGGGGGAGGAAGTAGGGGGGAGGATTGGAAACCTTTCAGCTGCAGCCCTAGATAGACAACCACGCTGGCAACACAGTGCCAAACAAAAGTTACCGCTGCCCCCATGCATCCCACTACTCTGGCCACCGTCCTGCTTTGTTATGCCTCTGCCTAAATGAGTTTTGCAGCTGGTTTTAAGCTAACTTCAATACAGCTACACAAACTGCAGTCACACCATAGCCTTTCCATTTAATTTTTTTATTTTGAATGTTTCACTTGTAATTCACATTATGCTTCCAGCACATTCAGGGAGCCATAGAGAAGCCTTCTGACATTGTTAATCAATATCGGTTTGGAGATCCCTACAAAATAGAGAGCCACATCTTTGGAAAGTGCTACAGGTAGACAATAGAAAAATTGCACTTGGTGAAGGAGCACAGAACATAATCTTAGCTTTCCCCAGTATGTCCAATGATGTGACTCCTTAGACTCTATGTAACACACAAGGCCCAGAGCAGGGCCTATTAGTCAAAGCTGCAGTCCTATATCTACTTGGATCCAGAAATTGTTTTAAATGCCACCATGAGTCTTTTTTTGGCCAGGGTGACATATAGATCTAACATAAATAAAACTACCTACAAATTATTCTTGATCCTATCAGCAATAATATGTGGGAAAAAAGGAAGTGCTTAGAGACAACAGAGGCTCAAACCATTTAAGAAGTAGATTTTTCGTCTGGCAAAATATTTTGAGCTTTTGAAATATATTGAAGTAAACCTGAAGTGTTTCATTTCAGTTTCCACACTTTAATTTTTTTATTAAAACCAATAAAGTTTAACATAAAATCATTTAGGAACAAGAATTTAAAATTATTTGTTTTGGAATGGGATATTTTAAGTTATTAAATGCTTTTCCCATTTTAATTAAATTTTGCCAAATTCAATACGAGTTTGCAAAAAAAAAAAAAGTAATCAAAATAACATTTCAGATAGAAACTGTTTAGATGAAAAATGTCCAGCTATGCTAACGCATGATAATGCTGCTTTTTACATTTGAAGACTGGAAGAAATTGAGCTAGTAGCTGGTTATTATTGCTTGCTTCATATATTAGAAGTAGTTCATCTCATGTTGAGTAGGGTTCTGTCTCTATAAAAATGCCAACTGTTTATTTCCCTTTAATGCAACGGCACAATACGGTTCTCACTTTGATCAGGATCTCTCTCTCTCTCTCTTTTTTTTTTTTTTTTTGCACCTGCAAGCATCTGCACTAACCCTTTGTGGTTACAAAAGGAGACCTGCTTTTGATATTTTCATTCTAATTCTTGACAGCTTTGTAAAGGCAAGGGAGAGAATTTCACCACTTTTCTACCTCCTGCCCCATGTCTGCTCCTATAAAAAAAATAGCTTTATCCACATTCAAAATGTCTGAAACTGGTGTTATATAAACCTGGTTGAATGTAGTATCAGACTTAACTGATTTGGGTGAAACCAGTTCATGCAATATATGTCCCAGACCCCTTGCTGGTTTAAGTTAAACCAGAGTCCTCCAGCATCCTAGATGGTTTGCAGCCATGGGCTGGGCTGGGCTGTGCTCTCTGCTACAGAGGACAGGGCTGGCCCCACCCCTCTGCTCCCTAGCCGGAGCTCTGGTGGAGACTGCAGGCACAGCAGGGTCTGCCTTGCTTCCCCCTACCCAACCCCACCTTGCTGCTCAAGCAGGGATCCCCCTCCCTCCCTCCCATCTCCCACAGCATGGACCGCAGCCCCACAGACCCTAGCTAGCATGTGTTATGCTAGCTAATGCTGAGAGGTGTCTCTGTATGTGTGTCTCCAATTTCACTGGGACAGGACAAAAGCAGACAGGACAGAGTCCACTTAGGGCTTTTTAGAGCTAATCAACAGATCAGCTGGTAATGTCCCTCCATTCCTTCCTTGGAAAAAATTGTTTAAGAAGACCTTGAACTAATGAGTGTCACAACCCAAAGTTGTGGTTTTTAGTTTTTGTGTGCTTCGGCACCGCTAAATTATGTTCCCGCTAAATTGCAGCTTCTTTGCACGGTGGAGTTTTCTTTTGCAATAGGAGAACCCGCGTGCAAAAGTGTATTTCCTGCCGTTTATAGCCTTCTTTGCATGGTGCATTTCTTTTGCATCATAGTGATGCACGGTGCAGAGGAGTTCCCACCATTTGTATTGAGATTCGTGCCACATTATTGGCCGATCTTAATATAGGCACACATGGCGGCTAGCGATTGGCTTGCTAGCCGTATAAAGAGCTTGAGTGGTTTCCGCCCAAGTTGGAGAGAGAGAGAGAGAGAGAGAAAGCAATTGGAGTTTGGGAGAAAGAGCGTGAAGATTTCTAAGTGCTGCTAATCCCTTCGAACCCAGCTTTTTTTTTTCTCCTTAAGAGGGCAATAGAGGACCGATTTACCGAACCCACAGTGTCTTAACAACTGCGGGGGCCTATTTGCCAAACCCACGGAGCTTCAACCACTCTGGGGGCCAAACGGCCTCTAGCCTCTCCCCATCGCCGAGTGCAATCCTAAGACATATCCCTTCCCTTTGAAACTACCGAACCTGCGGAGCTTCAACCACTCCGGGGCCAATTACCGAGCCAAACCCATGGAGCTTCAACAACTCCAGGGTCAATTGTCGGAGTCCTCTAGCGAGGATTTAAGCGGAGCTGAGCCTGGAAAACTGTCCAGCTTACACCACGACCATCTTTGGTGTAAGTAAACAATCTTTTAATCAACCATTACGCGTCCGTAACTAATTCTAGCTCGCCACCCGTCTTCTTCGACCCCGCGTGCCCGGGCTGCTGGCCACAGCCTGCGTGCACAAAGACCGGTTCGCATACCGCTCCTAGCCTGCACATGGCCGCATGGACGGGATCGGGAGGCGGCCCGCACAATGAGAGAGGCTTTTGTTTTCTTGAAGGGCTGCTAAACTCTGTGCTATCAGCTCCCTGCTGGTTCCCTTGCCTGTCAGGTGTCTTAGCTGCCAGCGGAGGGTTCAGGATTGAGAGAGTGGTCAAGGGTACAAAGGTAAGAAAGGTTTATTGACTTAACAAACACATGACTACGTTTAGTATAATAAGGCAACAATGACAGACAATGATAATTCGTGTCGGCAACTTATAGGGAATTCCCTCTGATGCTTGAAGTACAACAAGTTTTTCTTCTGCAAAGCTCAGTGAAGTCAGGCATCCCCAATCAGCGCTGTCTGAGGGATACCGGGAAGGACCCTGGTATTTTGTCCTTGGGCTCCTTGAGATTCACAGGCCCACCAAAACCAGGTCAGCAGCTAACTTTAAATTTGAAGCTTCTTTTATACTGCCACATCTCCCTTCTAATGGTTTCCAGATGTGCTAGCTAATTTATAACTTTTGAGCTATGCTGATAACTTACAGCCATTTAGATTTCTTTATTATAACTCTTCTTAGGACTGACTAATAGCAGCATAAACCTTTGCATTCTTTTGATAAGGTTAATTTTAATTATGCCATAAGGCCTAACTTACTACTTTTACAAGGCTTCGCTAAATTTATTAGGCCTTACTACATACAAGGCCTCACTAATCTTTTACTTTAATTAGGCTTTTAGCAGCAACATACAGCTTATACATGAACAAATGACAAGAAACACCTGGTCTAATCCTCACAGCATTCAGCAAACACCTTAGACACAATTTTTAGCTGTCACACTCCACCCCTTGCTTGCTGAAGCACTGTGATAGCTACAGTTGAGATGCTAAAGCTACATGTGCTACATTAGGGAATGGGGAGGGATTGATTTTCCCATAAACGCAGTGGCTTGAGAGGCTGAACAGATGCAGAATGCACTATTGGGGCACAGACTCAGTGGTGTTGAGCTCAATGGGGTTTCCCTCAGGAAGTATGTAATAACAAACTCATAAATGAGCAGAGCTACAACAATGACCTCTTCTTCCACAGTTAACCATTCCAGCCTTCAGGCAGGAAATGTACCCAAGATAATAACTGGTGCCACAGATGCATTGACAGTTACCACCTTGCCAGTCAACTATTTTGTTTCTTTTACTTAGAGACCAGGATTTCATTTGCTCCGGGGTGGTGGGTTTTTTAAAAATATGGATACTGCAGCTGGACGACTTGATGATTATCCGAGCGCACTTCTGTGGGATGCTCTTCAGAGTTAGGCCACTCCTTTAGGTTTTTAGGAGCAAGTTCATTAATATCTGGGTAATAAGAAGGATAGTAGACATGCCTTACCTAGGAAACACAATAAGGCATTAGTAAGAAGAGTATAGTTATAACAGTCCATCGTTTTATGGTGCTAGCTGATTCAGACAGGTGATAGAAAAGGACTCATTTTTAGTAGCAGGCTTAATTAGGAATGGCTACGTCTGCATTTATGGACAGATCCAATCTGTAGGATCAAGACAACAAGGAGCTTGGCTCTCGTTAGATGAATCTGACTTAAATACCCACTAGGCATTATGCACACCTTTTGTCAATAGTGTCCCCTCCCATTTATTTCCCTGAGGATGCTTTATTACCACGTGATCTCCTGCCTGGAGCTTTCCCCAGTTACTATCCCTAGGTTGCTTTACTGCCGGCTTGTGGGGACCACTCAATCTAAAGGCCTATTTCATAGGGCTACCTTCCGGACGAGGTCAGTTATTAGCCCCATTGATAGCTTTATCCAGGTGCAAGTCCCAGTCCTTAAGAGCTGGGCCAGCAGCCAACCACAAACTGCATTTGAGGATGTCATTGGCTTGCTCTACCAATCTGTTAGACTGAGGATGGTATGGGATGTGATATGTCCATAACATGCTATGTTTTGCGGTCCAGTCATACACAAGATGATTGCGGAAGTGAAGGCCATTATCGCTCTGTAGTTCTATGGGTGGTGGATACACAGCTAGCAGCGTTTCCAGTGCTGCACAAGTGTCCTAGGCAATAGCTCTCATGGATAGGAATAGCAAAAAACATATCCTTGATATTAACGGATCCCATCCACGCAGGCCCATAACACCAGATGCTTTCTGTTAAGGATGGTAGTGGCAGGACGGTAGCTGTCAAGGGGTCAGTATTAGCATTTAAAGCTCAAAAGTTTTGGGAAGCAAAGTCAGCCGCCACCCCCTGTTCAGCTTACACACTGGCCACACTGGATTGTTATATGGAGAGTGGGTTCAGATAATAGTTCCGTTCTCCAACTGCTGGCTGATAATACACTGGATCGGTTGGGTGGCCTCGGTGGGAGTTCAATACTGGGTCTGGCGTACTCCTTTCATGGGAGGCAGAATTAATGGGGTCATGCTACATTGAGTTATAGCAGTTATAGCCATTTTTTATTTATTATTTTTTGGTTCCTGGTGAGGCACTGAGCACTCAAACTGCCAATTTTCTTGCTTAAGGGCAAACTGCTGTCTTCTTAGTACATTAAGTCCCAGTAATCTTGGTCCCCCTTTAAGTATTACTGCTGCTGCTGTTACCTCACAGCCATTAGGTAGCTCGAAGGTCGCTCAGACCAGATGTTCTGGTCATCTAGTGCCTCCGACCTCAATTACTTGATAAGGGGTTCCTTTTGCCCCCTTTCAATCTGCAGATTTTAAAATGCAAATTTGGGCACCCATGTCTGATAGCATATCAATTGACTTTTTACTTTTGCCTTATTGAATCTGTATGGGTATCCGAATTAAGGGGCTAATATTAACTTTAGATACTGGTTCCCAGCCTGCTACTGCCCCCATTGTGGCCCCTTTCTTTGGCAGTCGAGCTGGCTGGACTTCCTAGGCCATGTCATCAGAGGGGGTAAAGGCTGGCGGCCCCACATGTGCCTGGAAAAATGTCGACAGTTCCACCCTCAGGGCAGAGAATCCCTTCGGTGACACTGTCGATGGCGCAGAAGGCTCTGCTTTTGGGCTTGCCCCTTTGCTACAGTGTTTAGCCTGCAGACATCGCAGGACATTGGTGGGCAGTCTACTGATTTACACCTTATTGAAACTGGCAGCCAACAAGTTTTTCTACATTTTTGTTTGCAGAGTCTTGGACCGGCCTTCTCTGGCTTTTCTTAACGATTTGGGGGGGGTCAGGGGGTTTATCTTTCACTGAGGCCACTGTTATGGCCTTGGCAGTTTTCGTTGGTTTGGCAAGCCCTGCCTTCTGCAAAATGGGAAGAAGCTTCACTAATCACCGGATTGCATTTCTTACTGGGTGATTTACCACCTCTGGCTCCAAGGCCAACAGGGTTGAGGTATACTCTGTGGGTGCTTGTCAGCAAAACTTCCTCTACAACAGTGCTGTTACGATTTCTGCATTTGGCATGCAAGTCCAAACTCCTGCACGAAGGATTTCAGCGAGTGCTAACTGATACAAGCAGCATACAGCCTTCTTTAAATTGGCCCACGCCCAAGGGGTGGGATTAAGCTCTTTTTTTATATTATTATAACTAGCTGCAGTTGCCTGCAGTGCAGCAGAAAACAAAGTAACATTTTTATTGCCTCCTGGAAACTGATTTAACTGGAGCTCGGGACGCAGGACAAGTTGAGTTGCTTTAGCATAGCTTACTGAAATTGCAGAGGCTCCTTCACTATACATTCGAACTAGCCAGTCTATCACTATCTCTCATAGCTGGGACTTACACTGCTCCTGCATATCTCAAATCTCTGCACGGATAAAGGAATGCAGCTCTGTTTGGGGATTCCCTCCTTGTGGCCCTGAATGAGTTACCACCACGGGGGAGGCCTGGCCAGGTTCCTCCCTCCAGGCGGGGACATACGGGGGCAGTTTGGCACTAGGCTCATCATCAATTTCTTCCCCTTGATCTTGCCAGAGCTCAATTTCTGTTTTCTCGCCATACAGGCACTGTTGCACTTTCTCAGAGGAGGTCTCCATTGCCTGTGCTAACTGCACCCTCTTTTGGAGGGAAGCAGCCACGCGTGTGATCATAATTTTTTCTTCCTTCCATTCTAATGTCTACAAGCAACTCTGGGCAGCTTGCGCAGCCTTACATGCCATACTGTTGGAATCTCTCACATCCTTCAACTCCTTACTCAGCCAGGTGACCTTTTCCCGGGGCTGGGCATTTTTTTGGCCCCTAGACGCAGGCACATAGCCAGCAGCCACAACAGGCACCCCTTCTTGGGCTTACCCCAGGCAGCAGCAGCAAACCTAGCCCAAAGATTGGGTATGGTTCCTGGGTCACTCCAGGCAGGCCTTAACCTATCCTTATCCCACCCGGGATTCTCCGTCCCTGTCACTTCCTTAAGCAAAGCCACCAATGGAGCCCAACCAACACCCTCCATTCTGACCTTTCTCTCTGGGCCAGAGCCTCTCAATCCTGCTCGTGATGCCAATTTATGTCCCAGCTGCCAGTGGAGGGTTTGGGAGTGAGAGGGTGGTTGGAGGTAGAAAGGTAAGAAAGGTTTATTGACTTAACAAACACACGACTACGCATAGTATAATAAGGAAACAATGACAGAAAACAATAATTCACATTGGCAACTTATCGGCAGTCCCCTCTGGTGCTTGAAGTACAACAAATTCCTCTTCTGCAAAGCTCAGTGAAGTCAGGCATCCCCAATCAGTGCTATCTGAGGGGTATCAGGAAGGACCCTGGTATTTAGTCCTCGGGCTCCTTGAGATCCACGGGCCCACCAAAACCAGGTCAGCAGCTAACTTTAAATTAGTAGCTTCTTTTATAGTGCTGCATCTCCCTTCTAATGATTTCTGGATGTGCTAGCTAATTTATAACTTTTGAGCTATGATGATAATTTACAGCCATTTAGATTCCTTCATTGTAACTCTTCTTAGGACTGACAAATAGCAGCGTAAGCCTTTACATTCTTTTGCTAAGGTTAATTTTAATTATGCCATAAGGCCTAACTTACTACTTCTACAAGGCTTTGCTAAATTTATTAGGCCTTACTACATACAAGGCCTCACTGATCTTTGACTTTAATTAGGCTTTTAGTGGCAACATACAGCTTATACATGAACAAATGACAAGAAACACCTGGTCTAATCCTCACAGCATTCAGCAAGCACCTGAGCCACAATTTTTAGCTGTCACAGTCAGGTTTGCTACAGACAGTATGACGAAGCAGGGAGAGAGAGATTGAAAAGCTCAGTATCATCAACAGATGCATTCACTGCCTCAGAGTGGTACCCAGGGGCTGGGGGCTGGCAACACTCCCATCCCTTGAGCAGTGAGCCTGAAAAAGCCTGGGACTGTGCAAGCAGGGCAGGGGTTTAAACCCCTCCCTAATCAGAGCATCCTGCCTGGGCCCAGCTACGCCCTGCCTCAGCTCAGTACTGTGGAATGGAAGGGAGGGCTGCTCTTGTGCCCCCTAGCTTTTAGCCTGAGCCGCTGCAGTTATGCGCCTGCATTTCTTTAGTCCAGAGGGAATGTCTGCAAACTTGCAAACTGGTTCAACCTAAGCAGGTTAGACTAACCTGGAAAGATTAAATCAATTTAAGGCTCAGGCTTTTTGAATGTCTGTCCCTAGCCACTGTCTGTATGGGCATGGCTGCTACCTGCTTATGAGCAGCAGCTGTTTCAGTGCCCCATCAGCTATTCAACCTGAACATTATGGTCCCAAGTTTCTGCTTCCTTGTTGCTGGTTGCTAGTTCCCTGGGTCCTGCTTGTTCGTTCCTAATGTCCTTGTTTCCTGGATCTTGCTGGCTAGATTCCTGCCTTCATCCTTGTTCCTGGTTCCTGCCTGTTGTTTCTTGTTCTTTCCTCCTGATCCCTTTGTTCCAGACTTGCTGGCTCTTGACTTCAGTTCAGCCTCTTCCGACAGCTGGCTCCTGGTTCATAGCTTTTGTTTTAAGATTGCCCATGTTGCAGTCCATTACAGCTACCGCTGCCTGCTCAAGACCCATGGCCTACTGATTCCAGTCTAGATTCCTGCTTCCTGTTCCTGACCTTGGCTTGTGGCTCTACCGAGGATACCCAACTACATCTTGTTCTCTGACAGATCTTCGCCTCCTGACAGTTGCAATTTAGATTGGGAAACTGGATGCCAGAGCTGCTATTAATTGGTCTGCATGATGCTAATTGGGAAGCTGTGCTGTGGTATCATTAGGAAGCCTAATCTGGGTTTTGCTTCATACTTTTTGCAAAAACACCAATCCCTCTTCCTCTGCACAAACAAATCCATAGTTATCTGTACATAATACAAAACAAAAATGAAAAACTAAAAAAGGACTGTCCTGATCCTCTGACTCTGAAGGACTAAAGATCCTCTGACTAAAGAAGGACTGTTCCTGATCCTCTGACTCTTCACTCTCTAGTATGGATCTTGTCTGCTCCAGAACCTCCAGTTTATCACCCTCTAGGGTCAAACCCCGACCACCCGTGTCTTGGTCATGCTCCTGACAGTGCTTAATGTTGACATCAAAAATAAAAAGTGATTAATCACCTAAATGGCCCTAAAAACAAGATACATTTAAGATTAATGTAATGGTTATGATTAAGAATAATCAGAGGCATACATAGTCAGTCGAGCTGTATGAAGCTTCGGTACCTGATTCAGTTCAGAGGAGATTTGGCCTGATTCAGTGGCTGAATCTCCGAACCCAAATTGAATCAGAGGACACTTTAATCTCTCTGAATTGAATTGAAACCCTCCAAATTGATTTGGATAGATTCAGAAAGATTTGGAGATTCGGACATAGACACAGCTTTAAATATTTTTCTATATACCTCAAAGTAGCAGGCAGCTCGTGAATGCTGCAATGCTGGGGCGCATGGAGCGTCCCACAGGAGCATGGGGGGCTCAGCATGCTTGGCAGCAGACCCAGAAGTGGGCCAGAAGCATTTCTGGGTTCACTGCTGAGCATGTGGAGCCCCCCCCCCCCCCCCAACCCCAA
>NW_005842524.1:640689-641822 GCF_000455745.1 Alligator sinensis
CACACACACACACTCGTGTGGGACGCTTCAGCATAGCAGCATTCACAAGCTGCACTAGTACCTTGAGGTATGTAGAAACAACTTTTAAAGTTGTGTCTGTGTCCGAATCACTGATTCTCCAAATCAGCATTGAATCTTCAGATTCAGACAATTTGAATCAGGGACAGTGATCTGAATCAATGAATTGAATCACTGTCCCTGATTCAGGCTGAATCCGAATCAAATAGGGCCTGCTTTGCACACCCCTATTAGTCAATAGAAACCAAGAACTGGTGTTGCAAAGAGTTTACATGCTAACTTTAGATGGTCCATAATAAGGGACAGTAAAGAAAACAGTGGAGGGAGTGGGTAGGATATGACAGATACAATTAACAAAATTATGTAGTTACTTATTTATATCATATCAACTTAGTGCTTCCTTTTAAAGGATTTCCCCTCAAATTAACTCACTTGTAAATAATATGGAAGAATTGTGCTTCTTTTTCCAGATATATGAATGTCTGGAGGCTTTATGAAAATCTGTCCATGACAAGAGAACAATATGGAAATAAGCACATGTGATCTGGGTTATCACTGCCAAACCATTTTGCACTCACTTTGGACTGATGTATGTTGTTGTGCAGGGTAGTGGTGAACTGGGATCAGAGGTGGGGTAGATGAAGGAAATGAAAAGACTGATAATGTCAATGACATGGGCATTATGGGATGGATTTAAAGGAACGCAGTAGGAAAAAAAGAGGAGATGTATGCCATAGGACAGGGAAGAATAGTATACAGTCTTGAATATGAGGATTCAGAGTTTTAAAGTTGATATGTGGGGAAATGGGACCTGGTGGAGAGATCTAAGGGGAAGGGAGATGTGATATAAAGTGAGATGTGATTTTTAAAGCATAAATAGAAGGAAGGACTTTTGACTTTTAACAACTTTATTTCACAAAGATCAGGTACAGAAAGCAAAAACCATCAAACCACACCAAAGAGAAACCATTCCAGGACATTCAGAACATCACCCCGTGACAAACACCTTCGCAGTAATACACATCATGTCTAACATGCTATATATAGCCCTCGAGAAACGAACAATTCCACCCTTCCCTGTCCCATAGTACACGTACAAAAACCTTCAACTTCTC
>NW_005842524.1:653640-654353 GCF_000455745.1 Alligator sinensis
AAAGACCTGCCTCCGAAAAGACAGGACGTGCTTCCCCTGAGGGTCCTTGCTTCCCATCGGCAGTCGGCGAAAAGGACTCGTAGGAACTCCATAGGCCTCGAGTCCTCTGGCCAGCTCCCGATCAGAAACGTGCGGTGGGACGTTGGAGATCACCACCCTCACTGCCTGAGTCTCCAGGGGCGTGACAGGGTAGTGGATGCCCGCAATGTCTAAGCCCTCCGCACACACCCTGTCAACCAAGGCAGGCGTGCTCAAATAAATCATCGGGACCGTGTTCACACGACCCGCATAGCGGATGGTACGCCATCCCAGGAGCGCAGCTAGAGCCTCCATGCAAACCTCGAGCCCCACATGGAGAGGGGTGTGAACCCTCAGGCCATGAGTCAGCGGGAGGTCCCGAGAGACATCGTCATGCCAGCTGCTAGGTGTAGGAGCAGCCATCCTCACTAGGACAGGGTTAACTACAAAGCAAAAAAACCTAAGGGAACAAAAAGAAAACAAACACAGGAGCTCAAGGCCAAGCTCCCGGGAATGCGGCCAAAACAGAAAGTGAAGATAAGCCACTGAAAGGGAGGGAGGGAGGGATTTGGGGGGTGAAAAAAAGCGTGGATAGAGCAAAATAAGAGGTGGGGGGAAGAAAAATGCAACCCTCAAGCGGCAAATGATAAGAGACCTCCCCGCAAAGGGGGAGGAGGGTGAAGGGGAAAAAAAGC
>NW_005842524.1:654481-694376 GCF_000455745.1 Alligator sinensis
GGTAATTAAGAGCACCTCTGGAAGGCAGGCTAATGGAAAAGGTAACTCCCCGTAACAAGCAGACAGAAAAGAGAGAAAGAAAGAGAAAGAGACAGTAAAAGAGGAGGCTGCGAGACGCGTCTCACAGACAAAGAAACCGGAAGCAGAGGGGGAGGGAAGAGAGAGGAGAGAAAAGTGGGGGAGAAAGCTGCAAAAAAGCAAGAAAAGAGTCAGAAAGCGAAATAAACAGAGGCTAGAGACCTTTAGACAGGTGGGAGGGAAGAAAGAAAAGAGATAGGAAGCCGGGGAGTCTTACGCTCGGGATCGCCCCACGCAGCTCCAAGCGAGCCTGCTCCGCAGCGTCCGAGCGGAAGGAAGGAAGGAAGGAAGGAAGGAAGGAAGATTGAATTCAAGAGCTAAAACATAATCTTTGGATTTCTGACTTCTCACAGCTTATTAGTTCACCCTGAATCCTGTCTCCTTTTGTATGGAATACATATGAAATTAGGTAGCCTCTTAAAAATGATTATCATACTGGTGAACACAAACATTAATTGGGTGTGTGCCCAACAGTTAGTCAGAGTTCCAGTGTTACATGCTAGAGAACTGTTCTCATCTTACAAAGACACTGTCCTTCCCAGCCCCAGCTCTTTTCTCAGGTATCAGAATACTGACAAATAAACTGTGGCAAACAAATCAGCTTATTCTAAAATCTCTTGAGAGTCTGAAAAAGGGAAAAGAACAGCATTTTAACACAGAACCACCTGGCAACCAATAAATATTACATTACTCAGCATCTCATAAATCTTTATGAAGCTCATGCATTCCCTTCTGAGCCAGAATAACTAATCTGATGCCTATTATTGTCATTCAGTGTTGCACTGCACAGTTGCAATTTAGATTGGGAAACTGGATGCCAGAGCTGCTATTAATTGGTCTGCATGATGCTAATTGGGAAGCCTAATCTGGGTTTTGCTTCATACTTTTTGTAAAAACACCAATCCCTCTTCCTCTGCACAAACAAATCCATAGTTATCTGTACATAATACAAAACAAAAATGAAAAACTAAAAAAGAACTGTCCTTCCAAAATTCAAACAAGGATGGAAAATGCTTAAAAATACTTAAGGACTAATTGGAGCTGGGCTTGAAGTGAATTATTCAAATGATCTGTTATTTCAAGAGGTATCTGTCCCAGTGAGTCTGAACCAGAACTCAGAATTGCCCTGATTCAAAGCCCAGTGAAGTCAAAAGGAATCTTTCCATTGACATCAGTGGGTTTGGACCAGATCCCAAGATATGCTGTAGGACAGGAGTGTCAAACATACAGCCTATGCCTGGTGGCAAACACTGTGCAGATACTCCTGCCACTGCCCCAGACCTGTATTACTGCTAGATCCCTGCCATCACCATTTGGGCCTGTTGCCACTGCTGGACCACTGCCACTGCTCCTAGATCCCTACTACCACCAGATCCACCAGATTCAAACCTCCAGCTTAGGAGGAGCCCCAAGGTGTGGATCTAGCCTGGAGCCTGGAGTGAGTTTGACCCCTATGTAGTAGGGGTAAAGAAATACCAAAGACCTCTTCAAAAACCCCAAACACCCCTGTTTAAATACAAAATATTAATATCAGGCTTGAATTTGAATACATTTATGCATGAATGATATCCTAATTGGTATCTGCTATTGTGACTGGTGCTGTCACTAAAGTAACCAAGAGTCAGGAGCTCCTTTATGGCATACCAGGTGGACAGGGATGGGAAAAATGTGCCATGGGCTGGATTGAGCCCACCAGGCACTTTCATTTGGCCCACAGCATCCACCAACAAATTGTGCCCTGCCCAGCCCTTCCACCCACGAAGGTGGGAGCAAGGAGCCCATGCTTACCCCCCCCCCCCCCAAACATACCCTGTTGCACCTTGCTCCCATCCTCATGGGCAGAAGGGCCCAGCCAGGCCAGCACAGCCCACAGGCAGCCCACAGCAGCTTAAAGTTCCTTTACTTATGCAGGCTGCTGGCTCTCCCTTCCAAACTCAGCACACCCTTGTCAATCTATTCTGAGCTCTAAGCCCTTGTAGTTAGACCTGTAAGGGGCATACATAGGCTGCCCTGTTGTGTCCTTGTAGCTGGCAAATTCTCCCTTAGGTGACTAAAGGCCTTTTCTGATTTGTACTTGCCACTGCAGCATATAGACTCATAAATAAAGACAGAATCCCTCCAGGAGTATGTCATTATGTGGGTATATTAATATATATGAAGAGTTGAAAATTTCCAGTCATAATTTAAAGGTCTCCTGGTTTAATTTTTAACTGTGAAATTATCTTTTAACTTAAACAGCCAAAAAAAGTTAGTATGATCAAGGTTATCAATAACATTCTGTTGCTGAAGCAAATTAAGGTCAAGTGACCAAGGTTACTGCATTAATAATTCAACCTGTCCTCAAACAAGAAAAGAAATGAATAACCTTTTTTTGCTATGAAACACAGTAAATACCTTTGTAATGCATTCAGCCCTTCAACTGAAGGAATTGCCTCTCAACATGTGTTCCAGTCTAGACTGTTCTACATTATACTTTACAGACTTTATACTTTTCGTTCCTTTAACATTCAATTAAAGAACATAATACAGAGTTTAGTACCATATGCACTTCACGCCAAAAAGAGAAGTATGCCCATCAGGGAAATCTGATTAGTTTATTTAAAGGGTACAATTTTGCATTTCTAAGGCATGAAAAATGCCCCTTAACTTTAACAGGAGTTTTGTCTGGCCTGGATATATACAAGACGGGGATTTTTTTTTTTACCATGAGAAAGTCTATTAAATTGAAAAGTTTTTTTTTTTTCCAGATACTTCTCTCTCTCGGCTTCTTTTGGCCTTTTTTTGTGATTGCAGAGTTCAAGATTACTGTTCTTGACATGATTTCTTGTCCTTTTTTTGATATGTGTAAAACCCACACCCACACAAGCAATAGAGGAAGTTGTCTATGCATAAATAAATATAAAATGCACAAAGTAAAAGAAAAAAATTAGTTCCCCCCCCCTTTAAGCCCTTGAACCCTTTAATGGTTGCTTTCTTAGGAGTTCCTTGTAATGAGAATTGGTTCAAAACCCCACCAACTAATTGGACCAAAGTGTCCATTTTATACTGACATTCCCTTTAATTTTCATAAGAAGTGAGTGGCCAGGTTGTAGCCTTTGTAAAACTAGTGGAAAGGAAGAATAATTCCTGTGGGGCTTGTTTTGTAACTTGTCATCAAGATTTAATGCCAAATGAGCACTGGGAGGTATGGCCTGTGTATATACAGCAACTCCCCAGAGAAATGACTTACTCTTTCCTTGGCTGATACATTGAGGATACAGAGAAACTCTATGACTTTGGAGGGATTGGCTGAGTATCCAGTAGATCTACTGCTCCCCATCAATGTCCACTGGTCCATTTGCAATGGGGTTTGTTCCCCTTTCTCCATAGAAAGAGAAAGGAATATGCAGCTCAAATTTAACATTTCACTGAAAGCTGCTGCAGAAGAAAGTAGCTTGTGGAAGGTAACACAAACTGATTTGGATGCATAGAATATTTGGGGTATATGTAAAATTACAGACAAAATAAATAAAGGTATTTTTAAAAATGAATGTTTTCCTACATCTTAAGCTCAGATAACTCAGAATTAGGTTTTATCTTCATGAGAAAGAGGCATCAGGTTAACTTAGCTCTTTTAATTAAAGACAATTTAGTTTAACCAGAGAAAATCCCTCTGTGAAGACTCATATTTTGCTACAGCCGGGATCAATAATACATTCCCGCTTTGTTTTGACATCTTCAGATAACCGCCAAGCATTTAATTTCTTCATACTGTTTTTATTTACATTTACTGTCTACGTGGAACTTCAAGTAATGTGCAATATATTCAGCATATGTCACATGAAACAATTTTACAACTAGCAGAACATGGTGCTCTTCTCTTTATTGTATTCATGCTGCAAAAATATTACCCTCAACCACGTTAACTCCACATCATTGTCAATTCCAATCCATTCAAAATATCTGTATGATAATATATACCCTGATATTGTCAATGTAAAAGGCTAATGTTTATGTAAACAAAAGGAAATGAGGTATCTGAACAAATGGAAGTGAGTTATGGGAAGCTTTGGTAGGGCTTATACTTATTCTATGTGCCTGAAAGTGAGTTACTCCAAGCTAAATTAAACATCCCAAATGCTAGCAAGCATTTTTAAGGAGCTTTGATCTTTTTAAGTGTTACTATTGATTACTATTTGAAGGAACAGAGCAAATTATCATTCAAACAGGAATATGGGTGGTCCAAAAATTATCCAAATAGGATCCATGAATGCATCATGAATACATTCTGTTATCAGTTTCGTCAGTATAAACTATGCAGACTATTAATTGAAAGTTACTCTAGATTTACACTTACATAAATGATGTCAGAATTTGGAAGAGGTGAGAATCTGGTCCTTTGATGAGAGTATCAGTTTCTTTTACCACTTGCAAACAATATGCTTTTGGAAAGTTGGATTGGATCTTTTAGTGTGTTCTTATAATATATATATATTTGATAACATTGCTGTTCTTTGAATTGTGGACTTCTAGTTGCTGCTTTGTGGTGGCATCTGTGTATAAGAGAAGATTCATATGTCATTTTTAGGGGCCCCTCCAATTATTAGGAAGCTTATTATTTAGTACTTGCATTGTGGTAGCACCTCAGTTTTAAATGCACTGTGCTTGTAGTTTATAAACCTAGTGTGTGATCTATCCCACTTACCCTGCTGCAGATTTCCTTAGAGATAATTTTGAAGTGATTTTTTTTTCTCATGCCACCCTTAGATTGTTCCCAATCCCATGTTGTTGTTTTTTTCTGTTACCTTACGTCTATACTGAGCATCAATGAAAATGCTTCTTCTATACAAATACTGTAACAGATACCATAGTACATACAAATGCAATTTAACCATGTTTCTATTTGTTTTACTTATATCTGAATTCACACTGCTTTGCTCATTGCAACAGTGCACTTTCTATCCTAGGTGCACTTTATTGATGTATGTCCATGTCCCAGGTGAATCTCAAACTTGCAACAGTTTTGTCATTTAACGTATTTCAGAGTAGCCAGTAACACTGCCCAGTACACGTGGATCCAAACAGCTGTCCGTAAATTTGGCTGGTCCTATCTCTGTGAACACACTCAGGGTTCTACAGTTTTACCCATGATTTGACAGTGCAAAGATTCTCATTGATGAACAATATGTGTAATTCCTCTAGAGCATTGTTATCTGGCAGTATTTTGTCCAGAGTTCATATATTTCAGATTTTATGTTCAGGTGAATGTTTAAACCAAATTCTGAAGTTTAATGACAGTGTTCAAAATTTCCTAGGAATAGGACAAGTATGAACTATAATTTGTGGGTCAGATTTTCAAAAACAAACTATTTGCAATGAATAAACAATGACCTAATTGTGACAACAGACTAGTAATATTTTATGATTACAATTTAAGGAAATTATTTTTTTAAGCTTGGCTATTTTGTTCTTGGAATTCTGTAAAAGGAAAGGGAGATGCTTGACAGAAAGGTGACTTTGGAACAGACTGAAGCTGTGACAAGTGAGCTCTATCACTAAGGCTTATTAGTTACCCTTGTCTCCTGTCTGGCTCCTTCTTCCTTTTTCGTCTTCTGGCTGAAAAGGAATAGTAATAGAACAAAAAAAAAAGCAATGAGAAGGTGCATCTACGTGTGCATTAACATGCTTTAGTTAATGCACATTAATTCTAGTACCTTGTGACAGGAGACTGTCCTGGCGCCAGTCACAATATCAGCCCACCCACCTGTCTAAGGCAGTCCACCCACCTAACTTGTCTGCCATGTCTTTGTTGTAAATGAATATTTTTTGTAGGTGGGAGGCTGCCCATTTAATGCCCTGATGCCAAGGACATGATACACGGCTCCAACCTCCCCTTTACCAATCTCTCATGCCTCACAGATGGCATCCATAATGACTTCTGAATCTCCCGGCCCCATTGCTGGGCTGCACTCAGCCACTGGCCCAAACATGGCCTCAGGTATACTTAGACATGCCTGGGCCACATGCCCCCTCACTGGGGCCTCTACTCCCCCACACACTCTGGGCTCCTTACTTCACATTAGGCTTCTAGCCCCTCACACTTTTCCCCCTCACAGGAGTAACTACTCTGCCCCCTGACTGGGGCCTCTGGGCTTTATGCCCCTTGGGCCTCAGGTGTCTGTTGACGTGCCTGGACCCCACTCTTGGCCTACGGCTCACTCAGGCCTCAGGTGTCTGTTGACATGCCTAGACCCCTAACTTGGTCTACAGCGCACTCAGGCCTCAGATGCCTGTCAATGTACTTGGACCTCATCTTCTTCAGGCCTCCCACTAGGCCTCACTTTTATCAGGCTTTGGGCCTTGGGCCCTCCTGGCCCCTGTGTTGCCACCCAAGCCTGGTAGTTTTCTCTCATGGTGTGCCTTTCCCCTCCACAGGATCACCCACAAGGCAGTGGGGACTGAGGTTTTCCAGTGCCCCATACTTGCCTTTCACTAGGGATGCACTGATGTGGCATTTCCTGGAGACTGCCCTGCCACAGGCAGCCCCACCATGCCATCCAACCCCAATTCAGTGAGGTGTAGTTTTAAGTCATTCCTCAGGACTGCTGCAGACCTACCTGCTCTGGTCTTTCGTTCCCTCACTGGGCTCCTGGATGTTCTTCCTTCTGAGCTGATCATTCCTAGGAACTTTGTTCCTGCCTCCACCTCATAACCATACTCCCATCCTGGCTCCAACTCTCTCAAACCCTCTTATAGGATTCTTCCCATCAGGAGGCTGAGCTTCAGGCTCTGTCATATAAAAGTACCGGTCATATAAAAGTCATATAAAAGTACCGGTTCTAAAAGAACCCCTTTTAGGCTCTGGCCCCAGGGTTAACCCCCTAGGCCAGTCAGGGTGCCAGTAGCTCTCCGCAGCCTAGCCTGTCCCTTGCCCTTGGGCCTCTCAGCCCTGACCCCCTTGCATTGACCAGTCGAGATTCCATGGGATCAGGCTAGCAACAGCTGACCTTCCTACTCAGAAGGGGTCCCCCCTGGGCTCCAACATAAAACCAACTCACACTGGGCTTGCCTAGAGCCCCAAAGATCTTATATCTGTCAGCCCTTTAGTCCACTGGGCTCATCTGTGCCCCTGGCCTCACCACCAGTTCCAATCAGGGGCTTGCCTAGCCCTTCAGTAGGTCCACAAGCTCTAAGCCCCTTCCTATGCTGGCCTGTACCTTTTCTAGGCTTAGGCCTAAATGGCTTCTCAGGTGTACCTGGCTTCCTCAGCCTGAGGCCTACAGCCACTTCCTCAGGGCTTTGAACCTCGCTGGGTCCCTAAGAACCTCCTCCTTCCCCATAGTTCCTACCCTGTCCTCCACAATGTTCCTGGGAGCAGCAGATCTCAAGCTGGGACATATTACCCCAACGACATCCCTGCAGTAACTGCTGGCTCTGCTCCTCAGGGCCTCCTTTTATACTGAGGCTGCTCTACCCTGCTCCTGCTGTCATGTGACCACCTGATTGGCTCTGCTGTCACCTTCAGGCTGCCTCACAGCTTGCTGAAGCTCTTAAAGTGGCAAGCACCCAAAGGTGCTCCGCCACATACCTCCATTGTGAGGTGGTAGGAAAATGCATATTAACCTGTCTTAATGTGCATTAACTAAAGAGCATTGAGTGTTTCAACATAAGCATGGAGGCTGCATAGCAATTACCATGCTCCAGCAGCCTCCTGAGTCTCATGCATCAGTGTCCCTGCACTTAAAGATGGTGGCAGAGGCACTTGAACTAAAGCTTGTCAAGCAACCTTTAGTTTAAGCGCTCCCACTGCCATTTTAATCATGGGGATGCTGATATGGGAGACACGGCTGCACTTTAATTAGAGTGGCACAGAGAACTACTGTAATTAACGTGCTGCCCCCATGCCCCAGAGCACGTGTAAAAGTGCCCAAACTTTTTAAGTGATGCTTAATGCGCACTAGCCTATTTTAATGCATATTAACTAAACAGTCCTTTTTTCAGTGACACTTTAATGAGCATCAAAGTAGGCTAATGTGCATTAAAGCACATGTGCAGACATCCCCAGAATGGCTAGGGATGGAAGTTGCATATAAACTGGTATAAGTGATCAGAAACTGGTTCAAATCTGTAACGCAACAGAAGTTCAGGGCACATAAACCACTTTCAAAATGTCTAAAATTTGTTTAACATAAACCTGAATGAATATAGTATCGGACTTAACTGATTTAGGTTAAATCAGTTTATTGAACTTCTGTCCTAGATCCCCTCCAGATCCAAGTTAACTCACAGTCCCCCAGCATCACAGGATGCTTTGTACTTCCCCTGCAAAACCTCCTTCCCCCTCTCCCCCCACCCTTCACAGGATGGGCCAGGTAGCTTTTATCCCAACTGTCTACTTCAGCCAAACAGGGAGGCATGCTCTAGTGCTCCCCCCACCTCTAGCCTGGGCCACTGCAGGTATATGGCTGCATTTCTAGAATGAATAGTGAATATCTTTTCACTTGCTTATTGGTTCAATGTACTAGGCCTGTGTGAAGCGGCTAGTATTCACTTCGGATTCGGATTCAGCCGATTCGGAGGACAGTGATTCGATTCAGTCATTTCAATCACTGTCCCGATTTAATTCAGCCAAATCTGATTCAGAGATTCAGCTGCTGCTGAATCGCCAAATCAGCCAGGCCCATCCCCCACCCACTCTCCCAGCTTGGCAATGGCTGCCCCGCCCACCCCAGCTTCTGGCTCTTTGGGGAAAAAAAGCCCCTACTCACTGGGTGCTGTGGGACAGAGGGGAGATCCCTGCTGCCCCCTGCTGCCCCCCGCTGCATGGGGGGCTCTGCATGAGCCACCTCACTCCCCCAGCCCCTCCATGGGTGCCCCACCTGGGCCAGCTCCAGTCCTTTAAAAATAAAAATGAAAAAAACCCCAGACTCACTGTTCCTGCCAGCAGGGGTGATCCCCACTGACCCCCACTGCCCCATGCCACATGGGGAGGGGGCCCTGCACGAGCCCCTCAAAGCCCTGAGTCTGCTGCAGGATCGGTGAGTCCTGGGGCTTTTCTCCATTTTTTTTCTTAAAGGGCTGGAGCTGGCCCAGGCGGGGCACCTGTGGGGGGGCTGGGCGAGTGGGGGGCATCATGGGGCTTGTGCAGAGTCCCCCATGCAGCGTGGGGCAGTGAAGGACAACAGGGATCGCCCCCCCACCCGGCAGTACCCAGTGAGCACTGGGGCTTTTCTTTAAAGGGCTGGGAGCTGGGGCAGGGGGGGAGCTGGGGGAGCAGCGGGGTTGGGGGGGCTGGCAGGGGTCCCCCATGGTCCCCTCCCCACTCCCCTTCTCCTAGTACTTACCAGTTCAGAGTGTCTGTGTCTCCCTGCTGCAGCCACCAGGGACTGCCCGAAACATTAAAGCTCTCTGAATCTTTTACAAAGATTCGGAGAACTTTGAATCGATTTTGACATTTTAATTGGTCTGAATTGATTCAATTTGGATTCAAAGATTTGGCCACTGAATATGGCCAAATCTCCTCTGAATCAAATCACCACCCAAAGCTTCACACAGCCCTACAATCTACGCAGTTTAGATTAACCTGTGAAGATTGAATTGATTCAGCCTCAGGCTTTTTGCAAGTATGTACTTAACCAATCAGTTCAGTGAAAATACTGAAAATGTTCTTTTTCAGAAGGATTGCATTCAGGAAACATCTTTTCACTTGCATTCTTGCTTTTCCCAGGTCATTTTTGTAAATGGAAATATATTCCCACAAATCTGAATTATCACAATTTACTAGATTGAAGTCAGCATGTTGGATTGCTTTTCCTACTAGTCGTGTCAGCTTGAAACCAGAATCCTGAGTATTAAGGCAGCATGTTTCCAGTTCATAGCAAACTGTGAGAGTGGGTTGTTTCTCACCAGCACTGCTGCCAAATAATGGTAAAAGAAGGCTGAATCAAAGCAAGTCCTGCTGATCTTGAACTGGCACAAACTGCTGGAAACCACTGAACAGCCTTGCTGAGCAAAGCATGTAGCTGGTATCATAGTCTTTTGTTCTGGTTGATGCCAAATTCATTCTGCGAAGAGTGGCAAAATGCAACTAAGGAAAAAGAATAGTATAACAAGAAGCTATAGGTGATTAATTCTAGTAACACTGCACAGATTCTATATTTATAGATAAAATGAGTAGTCACTGTTGCATGCATAACATACATTAAGTATGAAATATTCTGTATGTCTATTTCTTCCTCAGGGTATGAATCACTTTATATTTAATATTAGAAAATTACTCACTTGAACCAAAACTTAAGACTATTCACATATGATAGTTTCATGCATCAGACTTCTACTACCCTTCAATATTTTGGCAATCTGTTTGTCAAAATGAAAAAAATGGAAATGTATTAATCATATCTTGAAAGTTCCAAGAAAGCTAAGAGAGTCTTTCATTTTGTACAATCTCTTTTGGAGCAAATAGCCTATATTTGGATGATATTGGCCAGGGACAGACATTACACATAAACTGGTTTAAGTGATCAGAAACTGGTTCAAACCTGTAACAGAACAGATATTCAGTGCACATAAACCAGTTTGAAAATGGCTGAAATCAGTTTGAGATAAACCTGGTTGAATGTAGTATCAGACTTAACTGATTTGGCTCAAACCGGTTTATGCATTGTCTGTCCCAGAACCTTTGCAGTTTGCATTAAATCAGAGACCCCCAGCATCCCAACATGCTCTCTGGGTCGGGCTCTCTGCTCCAGCCCAGCCAGGCTGGCCCTACCCGTCTGCTCTGCATCCCAAGCAGGGACTGGCAGGGGCAGGGGTCTGGACAGAGAGGGGTTTACTTCCTCCTCCCTGTGCCACCGGCAGGGACCCGAGCCGGGTCTGCCCAGCACTCCCCCCTCGCTACTTCAGCAGGGAGGCACCTTGGCCCCCGAGGCAGAGGTGGGTAGGGAACAGAGTTAAGTTTTCCCTCTACCCCATTGGCAGCTGAGTGGCTCCCTGCCTGGAATAGGCCCCTGGCTGTCCCCTCTGCCACAGGCTGGAGGGAGGTGAAATAATGCCGTCCCTGCCTCTGCCCTCCAGGGGCCCTGCCTGGCCATGCCCCATCCCTGTCACTGCAGCGGGAGGGGGCAGGGCCCTTACTGGAGGTGGCAGCCCTGTCACACTGTGGGGGAGAGTGAGTCCCTTCCTGGCAAGGGGCTGAACTGTGGACTTGGGCTGTGCACAGCAGCGCTGTAGTATGGAGTGGGCCAGAGCCCTGCAAGCCCCCGCAGTGCCGCTGTACTCCACAACAGCTCTGCTGACCCCACAGCACAGCTCTGCCAGGAAGCCGTGACAGGCTCCTGCCCGAAAGGCACTCACCACTTGCCACTCCAGCTGCCGGGTCAGGATGGGGGCCAGCCCCCACTGCTCATTCTGTGTTTGGGCAAGACACTGAGGCAGCTTATTCAGCCTCTGGCCCCAAGGCTTGTACTCCTGGAGGGGTTACCTTGCAGCCCTGGGGCTCCCAGCCAGTGGATGCCCCACCTCTGTGAGTCTGCCCTGAGCTTCAGCTGCGGCCAGGCTGGGCAGATCCCCACTGCAATGCCAGTGGCCAGCAGCTAAATAAGCCCCCTCTTGCAGGTAGGGAGCCGGCTCCAAGCACAGCGCAGTGGCTGCTGGGCCAGGCAGAATCTGCTGCAGTGGAAGCAGCTGAATAAGGTCCTTCCTGCTGGGAGGGGGCTTGCCCCAAGCACAGAAGTCGCTTGCACCATAGTGGGGTCAGCCCAGCCCGGCTACCACCACCACACTGTGCTCTGGACCAGCAGCAGCTGGGCTGGGCAGGAAGCACAAAGTGGCGGCCGGGCTGGGTTGGGCTGGGCCAACCCCAATACGGTAGGGTCCCACCCCCACTCAGCAGCTGAAACAGCAAGCAGTGAGTGCCCAATGGGCAGGAGCCCATCACAGCTTCTTGGTGGGGCTGAACTGTGGGTCCAGCAGAGCTGTTATGGAGCATGGCGGCACTGTGGGGGCTTGCAGGACTCTGGCCTGCTCCACAGCCCGTTACTGCCATACACATCCCAAGCCCACGCCCCAGCACCTCGCCGGGAAGTGCCTCGCTCTCCCCCACAGTGTGGCAGGGGCTGCTTCCCCTATTAAGGGCCCTGCCCCTTCCTGCTGCAGCAGCAAGGAGGGGGCATGGCCAGGCAGGGCCCCTGGATGCGGTGGGGGGCAGGCAGGGATGGGGTTATCTACTCCCTCCAGCCTGTGGCAGAGGGGACAGTCTATTCTGGGCAGGGAGCCACCTGGCTGCCAGTGGGGGTAGAGGGGAAACTAACTCTGCTCCCTGCTCCCCTCTGCCTCAAGGGCCATGGTGCCCCGCTGCTGCAGCAGTGAACGGGGAGAGCCTGGCAGATCTGGCTCAGGTCCCTGCCAGTGGCACAGGGAGGGGGAATTAAACCCCGCTCTGGCCAGTTCAGTCTGGGTTGGCCACATCCCCTAAGCTTAGCTTCCCTGCCAGTGAGGCTGGGTCTAGCTCCCCCTGTGCCTGGCCTGAGCAACTGCAGGCATGTGCCTGCATTGCCTCAGTCCAGACAGCATGTTTGTCTGGTTGCAAACTGGTTCAGCCTAGGCAGGTTAGACTAACCTAACAAAGGTTGAATCAGTTCAGGCTCTGGCTTTTTGAATGTCTGTCCCTAGCCATTGAGTAGTCTTTTGGACTTTCACAGGTAAACAGTCAGTGTCAACGTAGTTTGGGAACAATAATTAACCTCAGATTTGCAAGGCAAGTGCTCTGTGCCATACACTCTATCTTCAGGTTCTCGGTAGGGTGGCGTCATATATGTCATAAATACTTGCTTGACTCAAGATTCTTCCTCTCAAAATGTTTAGTGCTTTGCAAACGTATTTGCAAAATAAACTGACTCTGAAAAGTTGAGGATGACAAATAAACTGACCAAAACAGCCAATATTGAAAGGAAAAGTAATCCCAAACAGGGCACTTCTACCCGTGCTAGTAAGGTGATTGAATAAATTCTGGTGCAGTTCGTGCCAGAGTTTATTGCTTCCAGGTATGCCATTTGAACATGTGGCCCTGACTGCAGCACATTGAGCTGGGGTGGAGCAGCCCCAGCTGGCAGGGGTTCAGCTCCAGAGCCTCTGGAGCAGCCCCAGAGCCCAGGGGTTCAGCCTGCCAGCCCAGGGATGCTCTGGCCTGTCTCAATGTGTTGTGGAGGGGCTGGCTAGGGCATGAAAATCCTCCAGTGTGGAGCAAGCCAGCAGACAGCCCCCACACTGAAGCACCCTCATGCCCCAGCCAGTTTCATCAGAGTCCACATGTGCGGTGCTGTGGAGTAAAGCCTCCACAGCAGGATAGTACTTGTATTTACAGATACTACCCTGCTGCAGAGTTCATTAGTTTCCTCTGTCCTAATAGCACTGCACGGGTAGATGCAAGATGTTTCCTGCAGAGCTCATTAGGCAACTCAACAGTACACCTCTCATGTAGACACGCCCACTAGTATTAAGTGGATGCTTTTTGCAATTAAGTCACTAATTCTAGCAGCCAATGAGAACCAAAAGAATACTCAGAAACTCTCTTCACTGACTAGTTTTTCATCTTGCCAAATTGCAAAAAGATTAGATCTATCCCTGACCTGAAGAGTTTTCCGTAAGTCATCATGTCTATTTGTTCCTTCAGTCTTTATATCATTCATTTGTCACTGTCTCCACACTGGCTTTCAGCCAAAATGGGATAGCTTTAACTACAATGACATCAACTCCTATTTGATAAAAACTATGCTAATACCAGCAGTTCATCTTACTTCATTCAGTGAAGAGCCACCTGATGAGAATAGCAAACATGATCCATCTTTGAATGAATGACGTACAGGTGAAAGGTTCTCTATTTTATTATCCCCTAAGATACCTGGTTCCTTAAATAGGCTTATTTTGAATAATAATAACAATTAACAATAAGAGAAATACTGAAATTGCTGGTCCTGTAAATTGCTTTTTCTATAAGCTCAATTTGTCAATAGACCCCAGCATGGCATATATGTTTACATCTAAGCCACAAAATTCCAATTACTGAGTTGGTGAAAGCATACATTTCTAAATGACCCGAATTCCAAGCAATAAGTAAAGGCTAGACACTTTAAGTATGCATGTATATCAGGGGAGACTGCAGTCAGCTAAAATAATCACAATTGGATCCTCAAAACTGTTCAATAAAGACAGAACTTTAAAAAGTATTCATTCTTGGGGCCCTGCCATATCACATTACATACACCTGATATACACAGTGTTCTCTATTACAAATCTGCATTCATCAGAGTTTTCATACTATAGCATTAGATAACTATGCTATATGAGGTTAAAAGTCTGTAAAGTGTTGGGAAGTATTGGGAAATAAAATGAGATTTTCTGTGGCTTTGATTTATTAATATGGTCACGGAAGCATAAATCAAATCCACTTTACCAAGTAATCCCATGAAAAGAGTAAATAAAAAGGCCTATTTTGAAAGATTTTTTTCCCCACAAAGTGACTCAGATAATTTATATTTAATCCAATGTATTAGCGTTTTATCAAATGATTTCTGGAAAGTGGATAAAAAGTCTGCCTATTACTTTGAATATCCAAAAAAAGACTTATGTGATTTATAAGTAGGGTGACCATATGTCCCGGTTTCTCTGGGACAGTCCTGGATTTCATAGGTTATCCCAGTGTCCCAGCCTGTAGATAAAAATGCAAACAGATGTACCAGGTTAGCGCTAAACTGCTCACATGTGCCTGGCCTGGATCCTCCTGTGTGTGGGCTGCTCACATGTCGCCCATGTTGCCCACCTCTAAGACTAGCCCTGCCTGATGGACTAGTGGACTCCAAGATGAACATGAGTCGGCAGTGTGACGAAGCCATCAAAAAAGCCAATGGCACTTTAGCGTGCATCAGCAGATGCATGACGAATAGGCCCAAGGAGGTGATACTTCCCCTCTATCGGGTGCTGGTCAGACCGCAGTTAGAGTACTGCGTGCAATTCTGGGCACCGCACTTCAAGAGGGATGTGGATAACCTGGAGAGGGTCCAGAGAAGGGCCACTCGTATGGTTAAGGGCCTACAGACTAAGCCTTATGAGGAGAGACTAGAGAAACTGGATCTATTCAGCCTCCGCAGGAGAAGGTTGAGAGGCGACCTTGTGGCTGCCTATAAGTTCATCCCGGGGGCACAGAAGGGAATTGGTGAGTATTTATTCACCAAGGCGCCCCCGGGGGTTACAAGAAATAATGGCCACAAGCTAGCAGAGAGCAGATTTAGACTGGACATTAGGAAGAACTTCTTCACAGTTAGAGTGGCCAGGGTCTGGAACGGGCTCCCAAGGGAGGTGGTGCTCTCCCCTACCCTGGGGGTTTTCAAGAGGAGGTTGGATGAGTATCTAGCTGGGGTCATCTAGACCCAGCACTCTTTTCTGATTATGCAGGGGGTCGGACTCGATGATCTATTGAGGTCCCTTCCGACCCTAACATCTATGAATCTATGAATCTATGACTCTATTGCACATGAGACAAGTTCACAGCCCAGTGGAGTCAGGGCCAGGGAGCCACTGTGGCTGCATGGAGCCCAGGTGAGGAAGGGGCTTCCCAGGGGGTGGGGCTGGGGTGGATTGGGACCCATGTTGGGAGGGGGTGGCTCCAAGATGTAGGCTCTGCCTTGGGACATCTAAGATGTCTGCCCTGACCTGGGACTGTGGCGCTGGCCAGCTCACAGCCCAGCAGAGTCAAGACCAGGGAACTGTGCAGAACCCCTAGTGAGAACTGGGCTTCCCCTGCGGGGTGGGGGCAGGGAGGCTCAGACCCTTGCCCTGCCCTGGGACCGTGGCTCTGTCCAGCTCGCAGCCCAGTGCAGTCAGGACCAGGGAGTCACATGGTCCCACTCTATTTCCCAGCTTCTGGGGATCCACATTTGGGGGGCGGTAGCTCCAGTTTCTGTCCTGGGACTGCAGGCCTGGCCAGCTCCTTCCTGCTCAGCTTGGCTCCCTCTGCTCTTGCCCTGCACCTGCGCAGCTGAAATGGGTGTGGAACCCAGGCACCGTTGTTTGGGTCCCCTCAGGCAGTGGGATTGCACTGGGGGGCACAAGAAGATCTTGTTCTCTGTGGGGATATTTTCCCCATCCTCCCCCCACCTCATTGCTCTTCTGAGCTTAACCTGGAGGCTGGAAAAGGTGTTGTGCTGCTGAAGTTGTGGCAGGGGCAGGGGCAGGGGCAGGGGCAGGGGCGGGGGCAGGGGCAGGGGCAGGGGCAGGGGCAGTGCAAGGCTACTCCTGCTTCGCCTGAAGCAGTGCCGCTGATTTGGGAGAGACGGGGAGGGGGGTGGGGAAGGGTAGTCTCCCGGATTTCCCGTGGTCCCATATGGTCATCCTATTCATAAGCCCTAAAAGATTGAATTCTGAAACTTTTAGGTTTGGAAGTCAGCCCTGAGGAAATAGTGCATTGCAGATGAAAGGAAAACTGAGTTTGCCATCATTCCTCCCTTCTTTCACCATTCTCTCCCCCTGTCAACAAACCATCTTGCCTAGTTCACTGATCCAATTATTGCATTCCTCCACTTCCATTCCTATCCTCACCATATCTTCTTGCTTTTTATCAAGTCTTCAAAAATCACCCTTCTTTTTACCCCTGTTGCCCAAGCACTAGCCCACTAGCCCAAAGTCTGATCAATTTAGTGCAGCTTTATTTTTTTTGCAGGAGGGAGTGGTGGAGAATGGGGTGTCTGTTCTCTGCTTCTCTCTCCTATTCATCCTAGCCAAATGTTTTGAGTCAAATTTAAGTGCAAGATAGTCTCTTTGATTTTCTTCCCTGCCTCAGTCTTTATATTGGGTAGAATTTCTTAGAGGCTGCTCAAAATCCAAATGGATGGTCTGACAGCACGGAACTAATTGAAAGCATCATCTTCTGATTATGTGGAGATGCAGCTCAGAAGGTGTAGGGATCCATTGTAATAGTTCTTTTCACATTGGGTTTATATCCCTTTGAAGTTACCATCTTTTACTACAGGCATGTTTTCCCCCAAAATCAACCCCTCCCCCCAGATGCGGGGTAACTCTTAAGTGGGAAAGCTGATTTTTCTGCCTGGAACAAAAGCACCCCACTCTGATTCCTGCTTCAAAACCAACTGCCCAGAAGCAGCAATGGTATTTCAGTTGACTTAATGGCTCATTGTTCTTCACTCCATAGGTATTAACAGTCATCTCTCCTTTTTCAGCATCTTCATGTTCCATTAATCAAGCTAATCTTTCTTCTGGTAATGTTACTGCCTGCTCGCTACTCTTGGTCTCTCTTCTCCTACTTAACAGCCTTGTATACTTTTTAGCTGTGTCCTTGCTCTATGCATTTATAACTCCGGGAAAATATTTGTTCTTTATTCTGCTTTCCCAAAAAACAAGGCATGTGTTTTATTCTGGGGTATGTTGCATACAAGAAAATACATGTAATCTCTGATCCTTTTGCATAATCTAATTAGCAGAATGGGAAAGGATCAGGGGAACGAACCTAACCAGCTTTCTTTTTGGTGCATTTTATTTAGTTTGGAGAACTGTATACCTTTATAGAAATATAACAACACAAATGTGGGAGTCTAGTTTTGGGCTCCATGCTTCAAAAAGGATGTGGACAGATTCAAGAGTCCAGTGGAGAGCAATGAAAATGATTAGGCAAGTGGGGGGCAAGATTTATAGGGAAAGGCTGAAAGAGCTAGGGTTATTTAATCTGGAAGACAAAAGACTGAGGTGGGATTTGACAACAGCCTTCAAATACCTGAAAGTTCTTATAGAGAAGATAGAGATGGGCTTTTCTCTGTGGCCATAAAGGAAAGGACTAGAAGCAATGAACTCAAGCTGTAGTGGAGGAAATTTAAGGTGGAGCTTAGGAGGAACTTTCTGATTATGAGGATGGTCAAATAATGTAACAGGCTACCTGGAGAAGTTGTAGTATCTCCATTCCTAGAAATTTTCAAGAGCGGGGTAGACAGACATTTGGATTGAATGGTTTAAGGGATTATTATGCCTTGAATAGGTGCCTGGATTAGATGATCTTTTGAGGTCCTTTCTAGCCCTATGTTCCTATGATTCCATATTATTAAAACATAATAATTCCTGATTACTTTGAGACTGCCATAAGCACATTTTCCAAGCTCATATATTTTCTGTAGTATTTTAGGCATGATGATAGGGAAATTTTGAAATCAACTTTTTAATTTTCTTAGGAAGATAGGAAAGTTATCCTATCTTCCTAGAAATACATCCTAGTTATCCTAGAGATATATCCTAGGAAGGTGTATTTCTCAGGGTTCTTTAGCACTGAACCAAATGTAACCAGTTGCTTTGGCAGAGTTGCAATTCTGCTGTCTCATGCTAAAGATGGTCATATTTTGGGATTGGTGAAAAAAAAAGTTGAGGTGTATTTGCAAAATCAACCAGGAGGAAAGTAAGCAGCAAGACAACAACAAAAGTAAATAAAATATACACTCTTAAAGAAATTCTTCTTTTCAGCACAGAGGCAGAAAGGGATCTTGGAGTCATTATGGATTCCAAGGTGAACATGGGCCGCCTATGTGAGGATGCGGTCAGTAAGGCCAACCGCACCTTGTCATGCATCCACAGATGCATCACGAGCAGGTCCAAGGAGGTGATCCTCCCCCTCTATGTGACATTGGTCAGGCTGCAGTTGGAGTACTGCGTCCAGTTCTGAGCGCTGCACTTCAGGAGGGATGTGGATAGCATCGAGAGGGTCCAGAGATGGGCCACTTGCATGATCAGGGGGCAGCAGAGCAGGCCCTATGAGGAGAGGCTATGGGACCTGAACCTGTTCAGCCTTCACAACAGAAGGCTGAGAGGGGACCTAGTGGCCATCTATAAACTTACCAAGGGGGACCAGTGGGGAATGGGAGAGGCCCTGTTCCCCTGAGCATTACCAGGAGTAACTAGGAATAATGGCCATAAGTTGACTGAGAGTAGATTCAGGCTGGACATTAGAAGGCACTACTTCACAGTCAGGGCAGCTAGGAGCTGGAACCAACTTCCAAGGGAAGTGGTACTTGCTCCTACCCTGGGGATCTTCAAAAGGAGGCTAGATAATCACCTTGCCGGGGTCATTTGACCCCAGCATTCTTTCCTGCCCATGGCAGGGGGTTGGACTTGATGATCTGTTCAGGTCCCTTCCGACCCTACCAACTATGAAACTATAAATACTGAAGATGTAGTAGCTATACAAAAGGAAAAACTGTGAGCAATATCCAAGAAGCAGGTGGAGTACTTTAGAGATGTATATAGCATAAGCTTTTGTGATCTGGAGCTCACTTCACCAGATGCTGTGAAAGGACATCACAGAGTATTGTACAGAATAGAGACAGTGACTGTGATTTCTCCATTCTATATACTGCTCTGTGCACATCTTTTCACAGCATGTGATGCATTGTTTCTTTCTGACTCTGAAATGAAGTGTCAGCTTTCTTACCGCTAGTTTGAATTTATTCTCCATGCTCAATGTTGGTTATTACAGAATCCTGGAATGTCCTTTTAACTCAATCTTCTCTCTAGTAGGAAGAAATTCTCATCTCTTCAAAGCCCAGTACTTGTGAACAGCATTTTCTATTTTATTTAGCAAGAAAAAAATTCCACGTCAAAAGAATAGAGATACAACAAGCATAAAGATGTTCAACAAGTGTAAATTAGCATAGTTCTACTGAAGTCAATCATGAGACATGGCCCATTTTATTCAATAAGTCTCAGTGGCTCAGGCCAGAAGTTGGGGAGTGCTAGAGCATGCCTCGCAGCCTGCTGGCCACTGCTGAAGGCAAGGGAGGGAAGCTGGGAGAAAAGCTATCTGAGGCTTTTCCACTCCTCCCTCCTCTAGTGGAGGGTGGGGAGCATGGCCAGGCCCCAGCTGGCACACTGAGTATGATGGAGGGAGTTAAACCCCAACCCTGGCCCACACTGACCCCAGCTGGGGTCTGCCTGAAGAGGGGAGCAGTCCCCACCAGGGTTTTCCCCACTCTCCATTCAAGCGGAGAGCAGGATGAGGAGCAGGGATGTGACCAGACCCTGACCTGGGGCTGGCATGCTGAGATGGAGGAGGAAGGAAGGGGGTTTAAACCCCCTCCCTGGCCCACACCAGGCCACAACCAGGGTCTGCCAAGTGGGGAGCAGCCCCACCCAGGCTTTTCCCCTGCTCCGGACTCAAGCAGGGCAGGGGGGGTGGGGGGCATGGCCAGGCCCCAGCCTGGGGATGGCACACTGAGACAGAAGGGAGGGAGGGGGGTTTACATCCCCTCCAAGGCCCACACAAGTGGGCCTGGGAGAGGCAGAAGGACAATCTTCTCCCAGGCTTCTCCCCACTCTGCTCAAGCGGAGAGTAGGGGAAAAGCCTGGGAGGGACTGCCTTCCCCTGGCCAGGCAGATCCCAGCTGGGGTCCAGTGTGGGCCAGGGAGGAGGTTTAAACCCCCCCCATCCTCAGCTTGACAGCCTGGACTGGGGCCTGGTCATGCTCCCCACTCTGCTCAAGCAGGGAGCAGGGTAAAAGCCTGGGAGGGGCTGTTTCTCCTCTGCCAAGCAGAACCTAGCTGGGTCCCAGAGCTGAGTTCCCCCCCACAAAACACCCTTCGCCAGAGCAGTGCTCTGGCTATGGAGCAGAGGGGTGGGGCCAACCCTGCTCTGCTGAAGCAGACAGCACAGCCCATGACTACAAAGCATCCTGGGATCCTAGGGGACAGTGAATTAACTTGAACAGGAAGGGGGTCTGGGACAGAAGTTCCATTAACTGGCATGACCTAAATCAGTTTAGTCTAATACTACATCCAACCAAGTTTATCTTAATCCAGTTTTGGCCATTTTGAAAGTGGTTTAAGTGCACTGAACTTCTGTTGTGTTACAGAATTGAACTGGTTTCTGATCACAAACTGATTTATGTGTGACTTCTGTCCCTAGCCTAAATCTTTACCCCTTTAGTCTTTATGTTGCACTAAAAATAGCTTAGAAATCAGGGGACTGTAGTACACTTTGACCCTTTCTTTCTGCACATTCAGCTCTGTATTTCATTATCTCCAAGTCTCCTTCTTTTAGAACCAATATTCACATATATTCCACTTTTTTTTCTTCCTCTTTGCCAGCCCTCCCTCCATTGTACATGGATTCTTCCCTGGACCTACTGACATAATTCTTGGTGCAAATTGTTCCCAGGCAGCCCAGGCAGCAGGGAACCACAGTGGCTCCCTGAGCTCTCAGAGGTGGGGGAGGAACTGTCTCCAGCTCCAGAGCCCTGAGCTACGTGCAGTTTGAGCCTGCCCCCAGAGTTGGGGACAGATTTCCCTGCCCCACTGGAGCTAAGCCCTGTGCTCCATATGGCTCAGAGCAGCCCCTGGATCTGGGGACAGCTCCCGACCCAGGCACATATGTACATGTGCACCCAGGCACAGTTTAATGTGCCTGAATTAACTGTGCAGTAAATTAGGGCACATTAATTGCATGTGTAGACACACCCATTCAGTGTCAAATTCATTTGCCCACCATTCTGAAACAGCACTTCTAGCTCATACTTTAAAGGCCTGTTTTTAATGCGTTATGTATCAGGCATGATCCCAAAATATTGTTTCACTTAAGTGACTGACTCAAATAATTGTCCCTAGTGGTTTTCCTGAACTTCAGCAAAATTGTTTAGCTGCTGTTATACAATGAAACCACACAGATCGTCATCAATTAGTCTGTTTCTTTGTGCAGACAGGGTTTCGTCGCTAATTTCACATGACTATTTGGCCCACTGGGTTTCTAATTCATTTAGATAGGATCTGCTCTTATTGTTCTTTCCTTCTGTTTGGAGCCTCTTTGTCAAGCTGGTAAATCTTATAATCTTTTTGTGGTTTTCTTCTTCAATGCAATAGCATTCTCTTCTGTTTCTCCTTAAGGGAAAATGAGGAGGGATTTGATGAAAATTGTGTTTGAGTTTTAGGGAACTTTGTAACAGACATGCCTATATTTGTAACATGTATATTTTAAATGAGAGCAATTTTTTGTTGATGTTGGAAGCTCTGAACAAAGAAAGTATGAAAGTTATAAAACACAAACTATAAAGTTAGCTATCTGATTAGTCCTGAAACCCATCTGATTTTATTAGTGGCATCTAGGAACTATTTAGAATTAATTTCATGAATAAAAATTAAAGTTATTCATGATTTATATAATTTTGATATATAATATTTTGATATAGAATATTTTCCTGATCTTATTCTTCATCCAGGTTTACCAGTTCTATACTGCACCTCCTGAATATAAAAGACATATACCAACGCATAGCACCTGAGATTATTTCAGTGACTATGTAGATTCCAGATCTTGGATGCTAAACATAAAAAATATACAACTTACAATTTAGCCAGGGTCTAAATGTACAATTTGACCAGGGTAGGTCAGTCTCTGAGTGCTTTTATGGCTTTACTGCTAGAGCCTGTGTGTAATTCTGGAAAATGCTTTATATGTTGTACCAACAAAACTTACTCAAAGTGCTGGCAGTGGCCCTGCTGGACTGGTATACAGTCTGCCTGGTTAGGAATATTTGCAACTGGCAACATCCAAACTGATGTTCTTACCAGGTTCAACATGTGATCTCATGCCCACTGAAGTCAATAAAAGATTCCTTTTGGGCATTGGGACAGGTCCATATTTCCTTAAGGAAGGAGGGTCTATTCATGTATGATCGCTGAAGGTAGGAGATAGTGGCAGGTGAATCAACAGTGATCCAGCCCTACATTGGATTAATTTGGAGAAGAGAAAAATAATCAACTTAATTTTATTAATAATATGCTATTATATACAAACAACGCCATTCAAGGGGACTGCTATAGTATTTTGGACCCTTTTTTAGAACATTGCCCTTTTAATAAAGATCTGTAGATTTAAAATGTAGCATGGTTCAGAGCAGTAGGTATTTGCTAACTTGGCTGCTGTTATCTAATTTCTTGTACTTGAGGCTATGATAAGAATGACCTGTAAGTATCCTCACCATTTAATTGTGTAAGGATGTAAGAGCCCTGCTACACATTCAGATTGAAGCTGGATAGTTGATAGCTGGCTCTTTTTATAGCTAGATAGTCATTTTTACCACGTGATAATTACTTTGTATTTGCGGCTGGTCTAAATTTATTGCCCAATTAACCAGTTAATTATGTAATATATGTAACATGTAGCAGGAGCCTTATAAAGTTACACCTTCTGTATTCCTTCCCTCTCTCTGTTCTTCCCTATCTCCTTCTTTTGCTGAACTGAATAATTTATACAGGGATTAGGGATATCTTGTGTGTGAGTACTTTTAAAAAATACCTGTCATTTTGTTTAGTCCAGGGGCGGACAATTATTTCGGGCGGAGGGCCGCTTAGTGAGTTTTGGCAAGCCATTGAGGGCTGCGTCACAGGCAGCCAGGGGCAGATAAATATTAATTTTCTAAATTTTTTAGGGGCCCCACGGGCCAGATAGAATGGCCTGGTGGGCCGCATCCAGCCCGTGGGCCACATTTGCCCACCCCTGGTTTAGTCCCATGCATTTCAATGGCAATAGACTGCAAATTTAGGTGATGTTGGCTCTGCAGTCCACTGACCCTATGGGATTTCTTTATTTGTTTGCAGCAAGCTCTGAAAAACTGATCAATATAATTTTGGGCTAAGCCCAAATCCACTTTTTAAAAAATTTTGGTGATCTGAAAATTATAAAAGAGAAAAATGTTCACATTAAAGCCCTTTAAAAGTCTTCAAGGTGAAAAGATGGACATTTTAACTAAAAATTTTGCTTTAAACACTCGAAAGATTTCATTTTGAAAAATGTAGACATTAAATGTCTGACTTCTAAATTTAGTTTTCAAAAGTAACCCAGAGATGATTTTCTCAAAAATCTAGAAGGGCATCTTCTAGGGAGGATGTTAGGGTAAAGGTTCCTCCCTGCCTGGGTGATGCCTGCCTGCATACGTTCTCACATTCTGTTCCAATGGAAGTGAATCAAGCCCCAAAATATTTCTCCTCACAAGCGTCTTCCATGAGCCAAGGATAAGAGGTCTTTCAGGCAGGCATGGTTTAATAATACACAGAGATGAAGGTTAAAGTGCAGAACCTCCACCCATTTCAAACTCATTGGAAATATTTTCTTTAACAGAAAATGGAAAGCCAAAATGTTGCAATGAAACACATACCAATATATCTTTGTATAAACATACATATATCTTTATAGCTGTGTTTTGTGTGTCCAGGAAATAGTGTTTATGTAGTAATGCATCATTCTATATTGACATGAATTTTTTTATAGAACATTTTGGCATTTGGCTTTCTATTATATAAATGTCTAAAAATGTAGCTTGCTGTACTATGTCTCCCCTGCTTGTCTTCTTCCTCTTTCCTCTTATTCACTTCACTTATTTAATTATTTATATATATATTTTGTCTTTTCACATATAATTTTTCACCTTTCCTTTTTTGATTTCCCATGCTGTGCTTCCTTGCTCACTTCTTCATTTTCGTTCCATAGCTTTTTCTTTGATCCAATATTCTTTCCTTCTTTCATTCCTACTTCCATTCTATATTGTCTCTATCCATTTGCAAACCTTTTAATTTTGCTTGTTATCCTCCATCTTTCTTTCTCCCCTTTAGTGCTAAATATCACTACCTTTTCCTTTATAAAAATATCTGCAACCTCCATGTCCTATCCTCCTCAATTTTTCAAATGGTTCATCCTTTAGCAGAGCATACATTCTCTCTCACTCTTTCTATGTACACATACAGCTCTTTCATCTGCTGCAGAAAATGCATTCATCAGCTCAAATATTCCATGTCTAACCTTTTATCTGCCTCAGTATCCAATCTTTTTCCTTTTCCACCTATACCCGAACTTCTCGCAACTCCGTCACCTCTCACACTCTCTTTGCCTCTTCTCTAATCAACCCCTTTCTCCTCTTCCTTTTAATCTTCCATCCAATCTTTCTCCTATGACTCTATTCAATATATTTTCCTAAGCTAGAAAGCTGAAGGAACTTGAACCAGTCTAAACCAGTAATTCTCAACCAGGGTGATGTGAGATCCTCTGAAGGGTGCCATGGGGAGCCTATCAATACTAACAGTTAGTTATGCAAACACTTGCATATGATTCACAAAAGTGGACCCAGAGATTTCAAATAGAAAGCCGTAGTTTCAAAAATGTTCTGACCTGTTGTGTTCTGAGTCCTTTGAAACAGATGAATTGCCCTATTATTTTTCTGCAGTTAGAAAACAAGGCAGAGGTAAGCTGGCATTTTCCAAAGGGTGCTGTGAGTCTACTGGGATGGATGCTCTGAATCTAATGGGGGGAAAGGGGAGAGGGCAAAATCCATGAAGTCAAAAGGAATTTATTCATTCAATAGGCTTTGGATCTACTCCCAAATGAATAACAAAGAGGATACTTTATTGATTAAATTATGCATTTTCAGATTTAATTCAATAATATACCTCAAGATGCTTTAGAATTTCCCATTTGCTGCTCTGATGTTGTAGGGGGCCTTTGTCACAAGAGTATGTCAGGCCATGGATATGACTAAGTATTGCAGTTCAAGACCATCTGGTCATAAAAATAAATGTTTATCTAACACCAAGATTACTCAGTTTTCCAGGTCATATTCTGTCTAGACCTTTCTTCTAAATTGGTTGCTGAATTTGTTCATGAACAAGATATGTAATATTTTTCAGAGTCTATAGAAATGACCTTTTAAAATCTCAATGACTCTTTCACCCCACTATCAAATTTGAAAGTCTGTGCTTGCTAGCATCAGAAATACAATCAAATCCTTGCTCTTGACTGTCTAAAAACACTATATCGATAAAGTTCTTACTGAATAGCAAACCTTTGAAATAAACACCACTTTCTTTACCACAATAAATGGTTTTGTCAAATTCTATAGCTTCACTGTATAATTCATTCCAATGAATTACATTCTGTTTAATTACAGATTGTTCAAAGGAACCAGCTATTCAGTTTTTCATGTATTTCAACTGTTTACAATCTTCTCCTGAATGTTACTACACTAAGAAAACACATTCTAATTGTTAAGCCTTTCTTTTTGTTCGGTGTTTATTTTCCGCATCCAGTACAAGAACTGTTAAAGATCTGCATCTGTAGCCTTAGTAACCATCAAAACCATTAGCCAGACTTCGTAAATTAACCAGATTTTTGATTGCCTCTATGGTCTACAAAAGCACAATTTTGAGGGCTCATGTGGAATTTGTGTGGCAGATAGAAATTGTAGCACAGGTGAATTTTGTTTAGAGTGAATTCTGCAAATTAGAACAAAAACAACCATTAAAATGTCTCCATCTAGACTTCTCTTTCTCTGACTTCTCTCATGCTGTAAATGCTTCAAATCCAGATTCCTTAGTATATCTAACAACATGGAATTATAAGAATATATTTCTTTTTCCCCTAATGCCCAATATTGTCAGATTTCTCCATTCATCCAATTCAAATCTGCTGTTTTCTATTAGAAAGTCTTGAACCTACTTCCATCCAGGAAGAGCACACACCTGTCACAACCCAAAGGGCGTGATTTTTGTTTTTGTGTGCTTCGGCACTGCTAAATTGTTCCCGCTAAATTACAGCTTCTTTGCACGGTGGAGTTTTCTGCTGCAAAAGAGAACCCCGGTGCAAGGGAGAATTTCCCGCCAATTTGAAGCTTTCTTTGCAGGGTGCATTTCTTTGTTGCAGCACAGAAATGCTCGTTGCAAAGAGTTCCCGCCATTTGTATGCTAATTCGAGCCCCATTATTGGCCAGTTCTAAATTATTCACACATGGCGGCTAGTGATTGGCTTGCTAGCCGTATAAAAGGCTTGAGTGGTTTCCGCACAAGTTGGAGGACTCCACAAACACCGGGAGGAGGAGACTTCACGCTGTGTGAAGATCTCTAAGCGCTGCGGATCCTTACGGACCCAGCCTAGCAAACTTCGTGTGAGTTTATTCAGAGCTCTTTCGGACGAGTACATTCTTCGGTTGACACGACGGGCTCGCGTGTTTAGAGCCCTCAGCCGGATTGGGCTAGAGTTCACGAGTTTAGAACTCTTGTCCGCCTCAATTCTTTCCTGTCTGTAACCGCAACTCAAGCAAGTTTTCCAGCCTACACCACTGCCATCTCGGTGTAAGTAAACAATCTTTAAAACTACCGCTAAGCGTTTGTGCCTAATTCCAGCTCGTTGCCCCTCCCTCTCCGATCCAGCGTGCCCGGGCTGCTGGCCACAGCCCGCGTGCAGCACGGAAAAGGGCTCAGGTCGCTCCCGGCCTGCACAACACCAACTGCTGAAACTTCCTTAGCCTGATGAAGGGTTTTTGAACCTGAAAGCTTGCTTAATAACTTTTCTCCAACTATTTGGGTTGGTCTAATAAAATATATCAAATTCACCCAAGGAACCTTGTCTGCCTATGTCCTTAGACCAACACGGCTACAACCTACACCCCTTGAACCTACTTTGGCTTTTATGATTTTTTTTTTAATCCACCCATAAGGGGAGGAAAAAAGAGGAAGAAAAGACATATTTTATATAGAATCATAAAAAATAGGTTTGGAAGGGACCTCAGGAGGTCATCTAGTCCAACCCCCTGCTCAAGACAGGACTATCTCCAACTAGATCACTCCAGTCAAGGCTTTGTCTAGCTGGGTCTTAAAAATCTCCAGCAATGGAGACTCCGCAATGCCTCTGGGTAACCAGTTCCAGTGCTTTACTTCCCTTCAAGTGAAAGAGTTTTTCCTCATATCTAACTTAAACTTCTCTTGCTGCAACTTGAGACCATTGCTCCTTGTTCTGTCATCTGCAACCACTAAGAACAGTCAAACTTCATCCTTTTTGGAACCACCCTTCAGGCACTTGAAGACTGCTATTAAATCCCCTCTGAGTCTTCTCTTCTCCAAACTAATTAAGTCTAGTTCCCTCAGCCTCTCCTCAGAAGTCATTTGCCCCAGCCCCCTAACCATTTTCGTTGCCTTCTGCTGGACTCTCTCCAATTTGTCCACATCCTTTCTGTAGTGGGGGGCTCAAAACTGGACACAGTACTCCAGATGTGGTTTCACCAGTGCAAAATAGAGGGAAATAATAATTTCCTTTGATCTGCTTGGTTCTCCTACAAATGCATCCCATAGTGCTGTTAGCCTTCTTTGCAACAAGGGTACACTATTGGTTCATATTCAGCTTATTGTCCACTGTAACCCGCAGATCTTTTTCTGTAGAGCTACTGCTTAACCAGTTAGTCCCCAGTCTGAAGCAATGCATGGGATTGTTCCGTAGTAAGTGAAGGACTTTGCACCTGTCCTTATCAAACCTCATAAGATTTCTTTTGGTCCAATCCTCCAATTTCTCTAGACCTCTCTGAATCCTTGCCCTTCCCTCCAGCATATCGACTACTCCTCCCAGCTTGGTGTCATTTTCAAATTTACTGAGGGTGCACTCTATCCCATCTTCCAGATCACTGATGAAGATATTGAACAAAACCAGCCTTAGGACCAACCCCTGGGGCAATCCACTTGATACCGGCTGCCAACAAGATATTGAGCCATGGTTAAATATTCTTTGAGCCTGATGACCTAGCCAGTTTTCTATCCACCTTACAGTCCATTCAGCCTTCCTTAGCTTGCCTGCAAGAACGTTGTGGGAGACCATACCAAAAGCCTTCCCAGAGCTGAATAGAGAGGATAATCACTTTCCTTGATCCGCTGGCAACACACCTCCCAATGCTGCCCAGTATGCTGTTAGCCTTCTTGGCAACAAGGGCACACTATTGGCTCATATTCAGCTTACTGTTCACTGTAACCCTCAGGTCCTTTTCTGCAGGCTGCTGCCTAGCCAGTCAACCCCCGGCCTGTACCGGTACATGGGATTGTTCTGTCCTAAGTGCAAGGCTTGGCACTTGTCCTTATTGAACCTCATGAACTTTCTTTTGTTCCAATCCTCCAATTTGTCTAGGTCTCTTTGAATCCTAACCCTATCCTCCTGTGTATCTATTACTCTTCCCAGCTTGGCGTCATCTGCAAACTTGTTGAGTCAGCCAGGTCACTAATGAAGATGTTGAACAAAAGTGGATTGATACTGGCTTCCAACTAGACATCAAACCACTGACTACTACCCTCTGAGCCCAATGATCCAGCCAGTTTTCTATCAACCTTACTGTTCATTCATTCAACCCATACTTCCTTAGCTTGCCTGTGAGAATGTTGTGTGAGACGATATCAAAAGCCTTGCTAAAGTCAAGGTACACCACATCCACTGGTCTCCCTGCATCCAGAGCCAGTCATGTCATCATAGAAGGCAATCAGGTTGGTCAGGCATGACTTTTCCTTGGTAAATCCATGATGACTGTTCCTAATCACCTTCTTCTCCTTGAGGACCTGCTCCATGACTTTTCCAGTGACTGACATGAGGTTGACTGGTCTGTACTTCCCTGGATCCTCCTTTTTCCTTTTTCTTAAATACGGGCACTATATTTGCCTTTTGCCAATCATCTGGGACCTCTCCCAATCACCATGAGTTTTCAAAAATGATGGCCAGTGGCTCTCCAATCACATTAGCCAGCTCCCTCAACATCATTGGGTGCATCCTGTCTAGGCCCATGGATTTGTACATATCCAGCTTTTTTTAAATAATCTCTAACCAGTTCTTTTGCCACTGTTGGCTGCTCACCTACTCCCCAGATTGTGCTGCCAGGTGCTATAGTCTAGGAGCTGACCTTACCCATGAAGACTGAGGGGAAAAAGGCATTGAGTACTTCAGCCTTTTCTGCATCCCCTGTCACTAAGTTGCTTCCCCCATTCAGTAAGGGACCCACACTTTCCCTGATCCTCCTCTTGTTACTGGCACACTTGTAGAAATCCTTTTTGTTTCCCTTCATGTCCCTTGCTAGTTGCAACTTCAATTATGCTTTGGTCTTCCTGACTTCATTTCTCCATGCCTAAGAAATACTCTTATATTCCTCTCAGGTTGTTTGTCCACATTCCCACTTCTTATAAGCTTCTCTTTTGTGATTTAGCTTAATGAATAAGCCAAGCTGGTCTTCTGCCATACTTGCTTGTCTTCCTGCACATCAGAATGATGTGTCCCTGTGTTTTCAAAGTACAGCCAGCTCTCCCCGTCAGACTGGCTTCCCAAGGGATCCTGCCCATGAGTTTCCTGAGCAAGTCAAAATCTGCTTTTTTTCTGAAGTCCATACTTCCTTTCCTTAGGACCCTGAACTCAATCATCTCATGGTCACTGCTGCACAAGTTGCCATCCACTTCTATATTACCCCTGTTTGTGAGCAGCAGGTATGGACATCCCAGCACTTGCACCAGGAAGTTGTCCCCAACACTCTCCAAAAACTTCCTGGATCACCTGCACACTGCTGTATCGTCCTCCCAGCAGATGTCAGGGTGATTGAAGTCCCCCATGAGAACCAGGACCTGTGATCAGGGAACTTCTGCTAGCTGTTTGAAGAAAGCCTCCTCCACTACTTCCTCCTGGTCTGATAGTCTATAGCAGACCCCCACCATAACATCACCCTTGCTCCTCTCCCCTCTGATGCTAACCCAGAGACTTTCAACAGGCCTATCTCCAGTTTCATACTGGAGCACTGAGCAATCATATAACTCTTTTACATAAGTGCAACTCCTCCTCCTCTTCTCCCCTGCCTGTCCTTCCTGAACAATTTATACTCATCCATGACAGCGCTCCAGTCATGCAAGCTTTCCCACCAAGTCTCTGTTATTCCAATCATGTCATAGTTTTGTGACTGTGCAAGGACTTCCAATTCTTTCTGCTTGTTTCCCAGGCTCTGTGCATTCATGTTCAGGCACTTGAGGTAACTAGTCGATTGCCCTGATTTCTCAGAACGAATGAGAATGCCACCTCTGTTGCCCACCCCCGTTGCTTTCTCCAGGTCACCCACTTCCCCGCTTACCTCAGGGCTTTGGTCTCCATCCCCTTGTGCTGGTGAACCTAGTTTAAAGCCCTCCTCACTAGGTTAGCAAGTCTGTCTGTGAAGATGCTCTTCTCTCTGTCAGGTAGATCCCATCTCTTTCTAGCAATCCTTCTTCTTGGAACATCATCCTGTGGTCAAAGAAGGTAAAGCCCTGCTGGCAACACCACCTCTACAGCCATGCATTGATCAGTAGGACTGTCCACTCCTGCTTGGGCCCTTCCCCTTGACTGGAAGGATCGAGAATACCACCTGAGGCCCCATCCTCTTCATCCTTGCACCCAGAGTCCTGTAGTCACTTTAGACTCCAGGTCTCCCCCTGGCAGTATCATTGGTTCCTACATGGATGAGCAGCATGGGGTAGTAGTCAGAGGGCTGGATGAATCTTGGTAACCCCTCTGTGACATCTTGGATCCAGGCTCCAGGCAAGCAGCAGACATCTTAAGACCACAGGTCAGGTCAGAAGATGGATGCCTCTGTCCCCCTGCAGAATGGAGTTTCCAACCACCACCACCCATCGCTTCTTCTTGGTGGCGATGGTCTTGATCCTTCCACCTTGAGGAGGCCTGGCCTGTCCTCCTCCACCAATGGAACGTGATCCTCCCACTCTGTTGCTAGGGCTCCATATCTGTTCTCCAGATGAAATGCTGCAGATGGAATTGAAGATTATTGTTTGCTGCGAGAGATCACAGGCTTTCAGCTTCCACCTCCCTCAGAGTCTATATCCTCTCCCTTCTTTGGCGCTGCCTTTGGCAGTTCTTCCTCCACAGTCCAGGAGGTTTCCTCCAGCATCAAATCAATGAACTCCTCATGGCAGAGGATGCTTCAGAGCCTCACCACCTCCTCCTGCAGCTCTCTTGCCTGTTCCCTGAGAGAAACCACCAGGAGGCACCACTCACATCTCAGGCACTCTCCCACCTGGCTGTCACCAGAAGGAACCTGCAAGACACGGTCTCCATAGCAACAAATCCGGACCTGGGTGGAAACCTTGATGGTGAGTGGTCCTGCCTGGACAAACGCCTCACAGGTGCAAGCAGTGCCAGTGGCTCTGGCATTGCAACGTTCTCCAGTCATTTTGCTGCATCTCTTAATCTGCCTCCACTTTCTTACTGCCCTTCTTTCAAGCAGACCTTCCCTAGCAATCTCGCCTGGAAGTTGACCTGTTTACTGTTCCTTAGTCCTCAAAGGGTCCTTTATTCCTGCTTCCTCTCACCAAGTGTAAAGGTTCCCCTCAAAGAGGGGAGTGAACTGATTTGCTAACTGCTTGCAAACTGCTGCCCCAGTTTGCTGCTCTGCTCCCTGGTCACTCAAGGTCTCCTTTTATACCCTAATGAGCCTGGACTGGCTCCACCCCTCGTTAGGGCTTTTGTCAGGCACAGGCAGCAATCATTCAGCTAGCAAGTCTCCCAGCTTCTCAGAACGGATGCTCAAAACACACACAACCCACCAAACACTTAGCAAGCCAAAGGCACAGGCAATTCTGGATCAATTACTTTCTCAGGGCAGGATCTGGTACCTGGTGCACGGCTTCTCTTCCTAGCCCTCTTCCCCTTCCTCCTCTTGCGCCCAGTGAATTGCCTAAAAATATCTTTGATTTACCATTGTATATTTCTATATGAACAGTGGTAGAGAACTGATCAAAATGCAGGATTCTCTACATCTATTTTTACCATTTAGCAGGTTAAATGATTAATAAAAGGCAGAGGATAACTCCTTTTCATACTTTGTTTAGGCTCTATCAGTAAGGTGGACTCGGAATAAGGATGATAATGGAAACAGGACACAGGACTGGATGCTCATAATTTCCGTTGGTGTTAAAGTTGAACCAGAGGACCAAACTGTGACTATAGGGGAGTTGTGAAGGCCATGGATGGGTGCCTGGTGGGGCACTCTGTAACAGGCAGCCCATCCTGGGGTAATAGGCTGAGGCTGATACAGCAAGAGGGCTGAGGGACTGAAATGGGGAGAGCAGCCCAGGGGGGCTGGGGACTGAAAGGACTGGATTTGCTATACTGGTGCACTGGCCCGGAAGCATTGCTTCATGAGTGGCTTGGTTTACCTTGCCAATTATGAAGGAGCCTTGGGCCAAGCGTGAGCTGCCATTCTCATTAGGATACAGATGGAGATGGAACAGCTGATACAGTTGTTGGTGCAGCAGTAGGCTACTGCTAATGAGCAGGCCCAAAAGCAGGATAGGAACTATGGGGGTAGAGGACAAAGACCAGAGAATGGACATGGGAAGAAGAGCATCACAGCAGAACCACACCCTGCGGCCAGGCCACAGAAAGTGCAAGACCCTGTGGTAGAGGTTGCTTGCATAGTTGGTCCAGCTACCAAAGTAGCACCCCTGAAGTCAACAAAGGGGAACATAGATGCCACAGAGTGCAGCCATGACAGAATAGGTCACCAAAAGGGAAGGGGGCAGTGACAGTCCCAGCCACAGTAGAGAGAAGCAGAGAGGAAGTCACCAGAAAGGGAACTGTGGAAATGCCAAAGCAGCAGAGAACACCAAGGACAGTGAAAGGAGTTCTAGAGTTAGAGGCAAGTCCATCTACAGGAGACCACAGTGAGTTCCAGCTCGAGCAGGGGATAAAAACTTGGGCAATAAGGAGGACATGACCTGCAGAAATGCAAGCAGCCCAACCTGAAAGCCAGGTATTCCCCCTCAGAGAGAAAAAGGGTGGCTGTCTTAAAATTGGGGACTGGGCACTGGAGATGGAGTTGCTCACAGACTGAAAAGAGAAAGCCTTGCACTGCTACTAGAACAGTTAGATACTGGGAGTAAACAGGAAGTAAAAGGAGTGATGAATGAGCTGGAAAAGCTAACTAGCTGGTATAGAAAGGCCAAAGCAGAGAGAACAGAAATTTGGAGTCCCAAGTGGAACCTGGGTGCCACAGCCATGAACAGACAGAGGCGAAAGCAGTGGCCTCGCGTACATCATGCAGGTAGCAGTGGGGCTAGAGAGGGGCTCAGATAAATATGGCTGAAGCTCTACAGAAACTGAAACAAGCACAGGAAAATAATGAGAAAGGTGCGGTAGGGGGCCCAGAGCTATGAGAGGCAAGACTGGGGCCGAGGATTTTAGAGCCTGAGGGGTGAGACCAGGGTCCAGGCAGTAAAAAGTGGGGCAAGACCAGGGGGCCTCAGCCCAGAAGAGGGCCTAAGACCCGAAGCAAAACCTCTCTGTCCAATTATCACACCAAGGCATGGCAGGAAAGACACCAGGTGAGACCCTGAGAGGCCAGAGGAGGGGAGCAAGGCAGGACCCAGGCAGCCACTAGGGGTGATTTCACCAGACCAGAGCTGGACATGTTACAGTCTCATTAATGTGTATTTACTCAAATTTATGCAAAATGTACGTGTGCTTGTTTGTAATTGGAGGAAACAGAAGGTATGCTGCTACGTCACGTTTGCTTTCTTTTCTGCACTTTCTCCTCCCTTATCTGCCTGTGGTTTCTTTCCTGTCTGTGGTGAGTGCTGCTGTGTATATAAGTTGAGGCATCCTCTGTATTATACATTGCTGAACACACACTGCTAGTGATGAATATCTAGTTTAAATCTTCTACACCTGGTAATTTTTTTCCCCCAAGGGAAACATCCTTGTTTTGTATTTTGCATTCAATTAATCTGGCAAACGTACATTTCTATTTGTAAACATCCCTTTACAGCAGGTTATACAGCATTACTAAACTAAAGTTGCCATCTTTTCTCTCTCTCCCAGGATGAGCTGCATAACAGAGACGATCAAAGTTTTAGACCCTAATTTTGTAACTTGGGTACTGAAGTTAGTAGCAATTTTGGGTGAATATGAAACCTAAATTTCCTTTCCAAATTGTGGCTTTAGGTTTAATTTTTAGCACTTAGCTTCACACTTTGGACAAAGTTTGCATATTACAGTTCACAGTGAAGTTATAATTAGAATTCAAAGAGTACTTTTACATGCTTAAAGTACTCTGCAGATAATAATTATGGACATGAATGTCACTAACAGAAAAAAAACTAGACAGAAAGATGAAATGATGTACCATAAACAATAAAAGGAACATAATCAGGATTAGAAATATACATGAATGGATAAACATATCTATCTATATGCTACATTTAAAATGATAGTTTAAAGAAAATTGTTAAGGTTGTCAGAATTCAAAAGCTGAACTGGATACAGAAATTATGTACTTTGCAAAAGCCCAGTTTGGGTAAACAAATATCCTCAGTGACTGTTTCAAAAACATTGAAAACTGCATTGAAAATAACATTTAATAAAGATAAAGAAAATGGTCTATTCCAAAAATTAATCCAATTCAAAACTTCAAAATGTTTTCCAGAATTAGTTATGAATTTTTCAATCAATCAGTAAGCCAAAATTTAGTTTGCCTGGAAAAACCCACTTTGTGTATATAAGCTGTTCTTTAACTACTTGGCCGCCCACTATTTTTTTCTCAGATTTTCTGCTATATTTAGTGCACAAAACGGACACTGGTCAGGGAAAGTGGCAGCCCTTCAAAATCTTTTTTTGTCTTAATCACTGAACATGTTTCCCACGTGGTATGTACTATGCAATTCACCCCAATTATGTGGCATCATTACATTTTGTGGCATTTTCCATGGGGCTCATTAACACAGTATCTGAGTCTCTCAAATATTTTGTATTCATATTCACACCTACTCTGTGGGACCTTGTGTTAGGAAAGTGTTAAGTCTGGTCCAAAAAATGATGTACAAGAGGCAGAAAGGGGGTGTGGGGGAAGGAGGAAAGAGAGGGAGAGGAGATGGGGCAATGCTGGGAGAGGCAAACAAGCAAGCAATAAACCCACAGGAACAAAGGAGTCACAAAAGCTAATCCAGGTACTGCGATAAGAATCCATGGTTGGAAAAGATTTTCAAACTGCTTTAGAAAATGTGCAAAGCTGTCTACGTCTTTAGGGTAACTCAGTGATTGGATGCCCAATTCTAGACACTCAAGACTTGTTTTCGAAAACTTCCTAAAGCATCCACTGCTTCCATTGACTTATGTTTGAGTTGTGAGCCCTTAGGCAGATCCTGCTCAGGACTTCTGAGGTTGGACATTCAGAACATGGAGAGAGACCATTTGTAATCGTTTTTATTGAAGTGACAGGCCCAACATCTTACAAATCTGTAGCACAGTCAGAGACACAATCTGGTTCTTAATCTCAGTTGACTGCCTTACCCACCAGAGCGTTCTTTGCCTTAATCCCGGAGCACCTACTTTCTACACTAAATGGAGCAGGAGTTGCACAATGACCTTTGGTGCCTGACACTTTGAAAGCAGCAAACAGGCAGCAGCCAGGTGCCCGATGAGGGCAGCCGTTTCAGCCCGGGGATATAAACTGGGCTGCAGATTGCTGCAGGAAGGAAGGAGGAAACATCAGGCTGAGAGGCTGCTCCAGCCAGTCAGGAGGTAAAGGTAGGAGGTATGGGGAGGAGGTAACCCCTTGTCCTGGGTAAGATGTAAAACTGCACCCTGCTGGGGAAGGGTGGTCTGGTGGGGCTCCTAGTGGTGTGGGAGCCCCCACGAAATGCCAGGCCAGTTACCGCCCTGATGAATGGCAGGTCAGGGCACCTTATAACTCCAGCCCCCATCTCTGGTGGTGCTAGCAAGCAGGGAGAGTACAGGGCTTGGTCGAGGAGCCGTGAGGCAGAGCTTGGGCTAGAGGAGAGACCAGAGGCTACAGCCAGGTGGCAGAGGAAAGCTTGGGGGCATGAGTCAGGCCCCGTGTGAGAGGGGCGATGAGTAGAGCGGCCCATGAGTGTGGGTGAGTGAGGAGGCCCAGTCGGGGTATAGTGGTCTGGTGAGGGGCTAGGAGTGAAATAGGCCTACAGTCATACAATGGCTCGGTCAATACTGGAGTGAGGGTAGCAGGAGATACCCAATAGACTGTGCTGGGGCTGACCGAGGTGAGGAGACCTATGCCTGAAGCTGGGTGAGGCCGGGCAGCATGAGTGTGGCCCCTGAGAGAGGGCAGTATGAAAGAAGCTGGGTGAGAGCCAGTGGAGTGAGTGGGACCCTGGTGAGAGAGGAGTGGTATGTATGTGAGTGGGCCTCCGGGGCTGTAGAAAAGAGCTACAACTGTGTGCCCAGTTTGCTATGGCCATAGGCCGGAGAAGTAACACCTGCGAGGCATGGGATCTGTGGAGGGGAGGTCGGAGCAGGTATTAGGCCCTTGTCAGCAGGGTGAGAAATGGGTAGCCTCCCGCCTTAGTAACAGCTTTCATATTTTTCCATTAAGGTGTGGCAGACAAGTGAAGCGAGTGGTTACCCCAGGAGCAGGGCGGCTGGCGAAGACCTGATGAGGCAAGCCTGTTACAGACCTCATTTACTGTACAACCATAATACATTTCCTAAGCACCATTTATCTTAAGCACTGAATGAGATTATATCAAAGAAGAGAACATAACATCATCTCAGTATTATCAAAGATAGTTGATACATGTGCGCCTAGGAATCAACCAAGACTGTGGCCCCATTGTGCAGAGTGTACACAGACCTTTGTTACTTTTCCAAGCCCCTGAATCCAGCCAGGCTCCAAATGGAACATTTTATGTGCAAGAATCCCAAATGAAGCAATGAGACATGGTTGTCTCTGTTGTGGGGCATGTCGCCTTGTTAATGAAGATGTTACATAGCTTGAAAAAGAAAGGGAAACCTGCCTTCAAGCAAAAAAAAAAATCTTACATTAGTCCCAGTAAGGAAGCAGTGCCATGTAGAAGTATTGGAGCTTGCTCTAAGTTGTCTAGATACTGCAGAATGGATCTCTGCATGGACTAAGTTACCTCATGTGCAGCATAGACATATCCTACAGTAGAAAAGAATTGCCCTAGCTGAGAGATTAGCAAAACTGAGGTCATCATCTGGGTATGATGAAGAACCCTAAATGTAAAGAGACATCTGAGGACCATTAGATCATACCCTATGACCTCCTGTGTATCGCCGGCCATTGTATTTCACTGCCATATTTAACTCACTAGCTGTTTCTCTATTAATAACTAGCAGTAACTAGACTGATACTGTATTAATTTGTATTGATCCTAAATATAAACCAAGAGTTAATGACCCTAGGCACTGCACACATACATAACAATAAATTACCTGAATGCTGGCATTTTCTAATCTTTGCAACCTTAACAATGTCCTTTTGTAGATGATACACATATGATACACACTCAGTCCTGTTACACAGAGGAGCTGTGAGGAAGTGTGATGCTCAGTAAGCCCAGAATCTTTGGAGAGGGCTGTTGCTGAAAGTGAAGCCTTCTCTACTGAGCATCTGGGAACCGCAGCTTTTCAAAGGGTTGATTCTCACAGGGACAGCCAAATGCCACCCTGCTGCATTGGGCTGCTCCTTGCCAAATGTCTAGTCCCTGTTTCAAAGGCATGGAGGCACCAGACCTGTTTAAAAAAAGCCTAGCAGATTTCTTTCAAACATGGAAAAAAATGCCTCTCTCTCCAGCCTCCTTCTCAGAAAAAGCTCAATTATTTTGGGTGAAACATTCTAATAAAACACTCAGCCCCAGGCTAACACCTCACATGGAAAACGTCAGCCCAAGGGTTGAAGCATGGCAATGTTGGAAGTCCCTGCGTGTTCTGATCTTATGAACAGGTGCAGTGCTATGAGCCCCAGCAATAACACCCAGCATGAGAAACATACACGTGAACCTAGGGAAACCATGAGCTCTTGCCCAGGTTTTGGATAAGAGACAAGGCATGAGAAAAGGCACTTTGCTTCCAGAGGCACAAAAGACAGATAGATAAATATCTATATCTGTCTATCTATCTTTTCCAAGGTGACATCTATTTAGCTATCACCTTAGAAAAGATAAATATCTATAACTAGATATAGCTCTATATATGTATCTATCGATCTATATAACTGTCTATATCTATCTATATATATGTAGCTATCAATCGATTGATCAATCAGTACATATATAGGGATATATATAGATATATAGAGAGATATTTATCTTTTCCAAGGCCAAACCAGTTCCAAATTCAATTGGGCAAAGCCCAATAGCCAAGTTCCAAAATTCGGCTGAGTAGAGCTCTGTTGCCAAGTGTGTGTGGCATCCTCGCTCCCAGACCCCTCTTTCTGAGGCTTTGGATACATCCCAAATCCAGGCAGGCGTCCGACCTGCCAGCCCCAGGCCTGGATACCTTGATGCCCACTGTCTCCCTTGATCTTAGCCAAAGCCTCAAGGCACCTGGGCAGGCGCTGCATAGAAATCCACACGCAAATCCACCCGGGCTCCCATCCCCACGTTGTGCTAAATACTCCAACACAAATGACATCCGCCCACCAACTAATCGCAGCTCCCCCCACGGGACGTGGTTGGGTCTCTCACTGGGCAGCGCGCCCCCTTCCCCACCTTCCCCCCCAAGCCGAGAGGAGATCTCGCGAGACGAGAGGCGGGCGGCTTCTCTCTCCCCTTTGCTTCGCCGGCCGGAGGCTGCGTGCAGACAGTGGGTCTATTATGACGCCACAGAATGGAACGCTGCGGAGGGCGGGCGGAGCCACCGGGGCGGGGGGAGGGGAGGGGATGGGATGGGATGGGGCGCTGCAGCAGGAGACCCCCCCCTGCCCTAATGCAGTCCTTGCCCAAAGGGGCGCGAAGCAGGCAGCGGGCTCTGCCGAGGGGACTCGGTCTGCGGCACTAGCCTGCGCCTGTTGCCTTGCCCTGACTCCCACCGGTTGAATCCCGTGCCTCAAAAGCAGCGGGGACCCCAGGACACAGCCCTGAGCACCTCCCCTCGCGCCCTAGGGTGCTCCCATAAGGGGAGCGCGCTCCGCCGCTTCCCCGCCTGCGAGGCGGCGTCACTAGAGGGAGTCGTGGGACAGAGAGAGCGGCGGGGGGGGGGGGGCGG
>NW_005842524.1:694518-712422 GCF_000455745.1 Alligator sinensis
CCCGGCCTCTCGATGGCTTCGACCACTACCTGCACCAGGTTCACCGACGAGTACCAGCTCTTCGAGGAGCTCGGGAAGTAAGAGCGGCTGGGGCTGGGGGGGAAAGGGGGCGCGTGGGGCAGGAGGGAAGTGAATTAGGGCGGTGACAGGTCAAAGGGGGGGCATGCAGGGGTCTCTGCACGGCACCTGGCTGGGGGTCAGCTCCATCTCCATCCAGACGGCAGCTTGGGGGGCACCCCACGAGAAGGAAAGTTCAGCCCCGGGGTGAGAAGGGGTTATTTGTCCCTCTGCTCTGTCAGGTCCAGAGAGGTGCGTGGCACGAGCCCCCCCCCCGCCCACATGCACAGGGCCCTGGGCTCCCAGTGCCTGCCTCGCATTGGGGAGCCCCCCAATGATTTGGAGGTATGCCCTTGCCCGGATCCCATTTGGCCTTGAAACATGGAGCCTGGGCGGGCAGATGGCAATGCAATGATGCTAAGGCTCCTGGGCAGTGTCACGGCGGGGGGCATCAAGACTTTCTTGCTAGCCGCGCTAGTGGGCTCGGCTCCCGATACCCATTTCGACCTAATCGCCATGTTCAGAGAGCTTATTTGGTGGCGGTGGTTTCCCACTGATTACTATGTTGCTGCCTGTCAGGGAAGAGGGGGGGAAAGATGCATGGTTATGTGTGTGAGCCCCCTCCGCTGAAACAGGACTTGAACTGCGTACTGACAATGATGGGACTTGGGCTCCCCCACTTGAAAGAGCATTTCTTCCAGTCGCAGTCTATCAAATTTGTGGTGATTGCCATTTTTTTTGTCCTAGTCATTTTCCTGTCTCTTTCCAAGCATTTCATTCCAGGCAGGGAAAGCATTGAAATGATTTGAGTCTTTATCCAGGATGACTGATTCTTGTCTGGTTATTCATTTGCAGGGGAGCTTTCTCAGTGGTGAGAAGATGCATGAAAATTACCACAGGACAAGAGTATGCTGCCAAAATTATCAACACCAAAAAGCTCTCTGCTAGGGGTGGGTATATTTCAACCCAGCATTTTCAGTGTCTCCCCACCCTCTCCCCGGTCCTTGGTTTTTTTGCTTAAAATAGCATTATGTGAACCCCTTCCCCTTGTGTCTTAATTTTTTAGTCTTCCATTTCTCTAACATGCCGCTTAGATTTTTCCCTTCTGCTGACCGACTGTATTTATGAGAGTGCTTCTCTAGCATGCTAGCAGGAAAGATGGATGGATTCTGAGGCAATTAAAAAAAACAAACCCTTTTGCTTTCAGTTTTGCATACAGACAAGTTTGAATATCGGTCTGGCTTTCCTCCTCTTTTTAGTTTTTGATAAAATAAGTTCTTGCCGTAGCTCTTGTAGAAAAAAAAATAGGTCAGAGCTTAATTGAATCTCATTTTTCACTGTATTTAAACATGAACTTAATTCATCGAGGCATATTTAACAGTGAACGCCTTCAGAGAAAAATGTGATCAACTACACATGCAGTATTGTGTATTACAGAAGAAGTGGATTAGTCATAATTTTATGAAGTGCTTTATCACTGCTATAATCCAAATGCTTAACCCGTTTATTTATATTTTTTCTTATGTATGCATGGGTATGCATTTTATGGCTGTATGTGCAGTCAGTAGATAGGTGTTCATAGTATATTGGAAAAACTATGGGCTTACCATGTGTTAGGACTGCTGAAAGTAGGCCTTCTGGTGATATGTTTGTGCCTTGATAAATCCACACTAAAGTACTTGTAGTAGGATGTTGGGGATTAAGGATTATTCTCTGTCAACATTATCTGCACTTTCATGTGAATTTATGCCTTTATGATGAACACGGAGATGAATGAACTAACATTGTCAGTGTGTAATATGGCCAGGTTTACTCTTTATATGAAGGAAATGCTGCAGATGGACAGCAACCTGATAACATTTATTAACTTAAAAAATATACATAGTTTTACTTACAATGACATACTTGTTAACTTTTATTGCTGTTCTAACTGGAGAGGGTCTTTCAAGTTTTCCATTCTATAATCTAGTTTTTAGTTCAGTAGAGGACTGTAAAAGTTTACTTTTCCCTTTATACTGAATATTTAACCTCAAGTTCATAATGTGAGAGAAAGGTATACAGGTTATAATGTGAGAGAATTATTTTTTTCCTTAGCTTTTTAAAACCATATTTTGAGCTAATCTCCGGTCATTGTTATGGTTTGCTTTAAATGGTTAAGAATATTAATAACATGATTTGAGATGTGTTTTTCACTGTTTTTCTTAAAACAGATTTTGATTTTGATTCCACCCCCCCATAAGTTGTTTATTTGGAAATTTAAAAGTACAATAAGCAAAATACTGATAGTTACAAAATATTTTACGTTTTTTATGACTCTTGATTGAGAGCTAATAAGGTCAGGATCAGTTTGTTAATGAATTAAGGCTTACATATATTGCATTTATAGTTTCTTTAAAAATATATTGAAGAAACTGTATTAAGGTTGCCAAGACTGCCTTAAACTCCAGTCAAGGCAGTCTGAAGTAAATGCTTCTGTTTTATACTTTCCTTACAGTTTTGTGTATGAGACCATGTTTATTCCTGGTGTAACTTTTAGATTGAATGGAATTATACCATGATGAGTTTAGCCCATATATGTAATGCAACAAAATTGCACACAGATTTTGGACTCTTGCTTTTTCTAGGAATTCGGAACCTAATTCCCTTGTTTTTGGTGGAATTAAACTCTAGAGCTGGATAATGATTGTGAGCACCTCATTTTCTGTAGGGACACTTGTGCATACATGATGTGTTATCAGTGGGTGTAAATGAGTACCATGGGGAGTACTGTCTTTCTAGCACTGCCTGCAGAGCTTTGTACCAAAAATTGCCACCAGGATGTTTTGCTTGCCAATTCTTTTTCAATTCTGTGCTTCATATCGTGACATTAGCTGTGTATATAATAATTCCCTTACATTTTGGTGTGTACACACACGCCGATATACAAATACACAAATATGTCCATTTGCACATATCCGTAAAGTTACATGCACTCAGTCTATTTTGTCAGGTAGATAATTCCAGGGTAATCAATAAGGGTATTACTTTAAGGCAGAGTTTAATAAGGACTTTAAGCATTTGTAATTTCTAGTATATTTAAAAACATTGTTATGGTGTGTCTATCTACAAAGTTGTCTCCTATGGCACAGAAGCTATACACTGAAGAGCATCAAACTGCAATATATTTTATCATGACTGATATGATAATAATTTATAGATTACAGTTTAGATACTACTTAAAATTGTAACATTATTTATCTGTCATTTTTATAATATTTTTCATTGTGAGATGGAGCAATTTCTTTTCATCTGTTCTTACTATAATTAATAGATTTATCTGGTGCTTGAAGTCATGTAGTCTGCTCTTGTCTTTGTAAATCTAAAGGACACTTCATAAAATGAGCTTCATCTGTCTGTAGAGAGTACACACAAGACCCTCTGCTGTGAGGGAAATATACCTTCTAGTGACTGGCTCTCATTGATGTAGTTTAGCTAAATTCACATTGTATGTAGCAGGCCTTTTTCTGAAACATTTTTAAAAGGGATTTCAGCAAATAATATGGGGAAATGTACCTTCTTTGTTAAAAAGAGTTATTTATTAACAGTAATTTAAGACGCTTTCATTCTCAGTCGTGGGTTTCTATTAGTATTGTTCAGTCATAACAGCACTTGCCCCCCACATGTATTTTCTTTGAACTTATCTGAGCAGTCGCATTCGCCCAGTGCAAGATACTGATCTGGTTACAGCGAGTTGTTGGTAAATGTGTTCTCTCTCTAGTTTTCATAAAAAATAGAACTTTTTTTACAGAAAAAGTTTTTTAAAAGACTCCTGTACATACAGTGGTGCATGTCTTTTTGGTGGCTTGTTTACCCATTTTCCCCAACACTTTCTGCTTCTACCACTTTTTATTCATGGCCATTTTTGTATAATAATATAACATGTTATAACAATTTATAACAATATATGTTAACCGTCATCCCTGCTTCTCAGAACAGTTTGATTTTCAGATTGATGACAAATTATTTCTTATACCTGAAATATGCCTATTTATCACACTGCTAACTAAACTTCAATAAAAAAAACTACTATTGTTGAAATAAGGTAATACTATGAAAAAGAGATGTGAATTTACATGGTTTGCTGTATTATTAAAAAAAAAGAAAGACATGCTGTCTTTTATGAGTTCTGGGATTTTCTGCTATTTTGTTAATTTGAAATACTAATACAAGCATAATATGAATAACAAATAATAGTAATCATTACAATTTACTTTAGCAATAACATTTGTTAGCTATATGTTACTTAATATTTATGTTTCAGAATTCATATTACAAGCTTCATTTGGAAATTGTAGTCTTTTCAGGGAAGAGTAAATTTAATTCGGGTTGTTGGAAAAAGAACAGTAGGCTTTCATTACCAGAAGCGTGCATTCTAACTAAGCTTGCCTACATGAATATACCACAGATGGACAAAAGCATGTATGACTTGCCTTCAAAGGAAAGTGGGATAGTGAGCAAGCATTATGGAAAAAAAAAAAGAAAAGAAGAGCATATTTTTGCTGCATTTGTCTTTTATGTTGCTTCATCTTATACAGAGGGTTCTTATATGTCCAGTTATTTTTTATTAAAGTGTGATTTGAGTGTTTGTTTAGAGCTCTTTGTGGCTATATAGCAGGATGAATAAATTGTGCTTCTTCGAAATGTGTTTCTTGACTAGGCCAAACCAATAAAAAAAACATTTAAGAAAATTAGACACCTCATTTTCTTAAATACTTTTTATTTACAAATCTTTTTGGTTTTCTGGCCTTGTTCCTACAATTAACTTCATTCAGACAGATCTTCCTGCTTTTGTAGATTGTGTTGAGGGATTGAGTCCTTAGTCTTCAGCTACAGTGTCTGTGGTTCATGGACAATAAGTAAATAATATGAGACATTTTGTTAAGATTTCTGACAATCTCTGTAATTGCACTGAAAAAAAAATCAGTTTGCTCACAGATTTCTTGTAGCGTGCAGCTTTTCACTAAATGTAAATTTGCATTAGGGTGGCAATTGCCAAAAATACTAGTCATTGGCTGCCTCTGTGAAAAGAGGTTGGTGGTAGAGTCCAATTCCTGGTGGTCTTTTTTCATTTTGACCGTCAGTTGGCAGCCCCTCACACCACTCCACCATTTTTATTGTTGCAGCAGAAACATGAATAGACATCTGCTGTCTGTGCGAAACAGTTATATTAAGAAAGGTGCAGGTATCACTTGGGGGTTTCTAGTTCTCTGTCCATTAGCCCTAAACCAAAGAACACCAAAGCCCATGAGAGTCTTTCCATTATGTTTAATAAACTTTAGAGACTTTGACTGCTTGCTTATTATCTTTCTCAGCAGGTCTTCTCCCAAATCCTTTCAGTATCTTCTCTCTCTTTTTTGGAAGGGAAATACTGTTTGCTTTATATTAAATGGTGCCATACAGGGCCTGAGATAATGAGACAAATTGTGCATTCCTGTGACTAGCTCCAAAAGAGTATCCAAGCTTAAAGGACACCCTTACCTTCTTGGAAAAACGATTTGATGGGAGAGTGTGCAGACTTTTGCCATGTGGACAGAATGATACAATGTCTAAATCTGTCTGTGTAAAATTTTTTGTGATCCCTGAAGTGATTTACAATACTGTAGGGAGACAACCGGTAATGTGAAGCATATAAAGAGAATTTTTCAGCACAGTATTTCATGGTAGAAAGGGAAAAGTTTTGTCATGTTACCAGACCACTGGTCCGTTTATTCAGGCATCTTGTCTCTGCCAAAGCTGGGTGTTTCATATGAATCCAAAACCTTGTAGAAATATGCCTAGGAATCCAGCACTATATTCTACATGGCAAAATTTCTTCTTGACCCCAGCCCCTGATCATTTTACTCCCTGAAGCATGAAAATTAATAGACTGTGGACTTCTGCCATTTTAGTATAACTACAGATTCTGTTTTTATTCATAGTCATACCTGTACCCCCCAAAAAACAAAAATAAAAACCCACAACAACCAAATAAAGCCTGATCATATAAACTTTAAGAGTACTTAACTCTCACTGAGGTAGATACTAGTTTTGTATGTACATGGATTAAAAGTTGAGGAACAAAGCCATTTGTTCATTTAATAATGCCGTGTTCTGTTTCTTACAATGTTAATTGTATTTGGTAACATTTTTTTCTTTCATGTATAAAAACTCTCATATACAAAATGTAGGTATGCTGTGTCCCCTGAGATGGATAGGTACACCACAGACATTTTTACGAATTCATTTGCAAACTTTCTGTTTTTCTAGGTAGATTGCTGATACGTTTTCTTTTTCTAATCATTCAAAATTTGAGTCTGTTCAGAAGCCTTCTAAGACAGGAGTGTGTAGAGGTTTTGTACTGGGCCATCAACAAACATTTACTTTGTAATTGAAGGGATGTTAGTATACTGCGTCAGTTTCAAGAGACGGTCTGTTTTTCTGTGCATCTCAGTCAGAAGTGCCTTGTTTGGATTTTGGAGGTTTGGGGCTTCTCTGCTTCTGGTTTATTTTTAGAAAAAATATCCAAGAGCTTCTAAGCTATCTGAGAGCCTACAGAATCTTAAATTCATTGTTGAGCGGTAGTAATTTATTTTAATATCTAAAGCTAGAATTGAAATGACTGTTCCTAGCAGCTGGTAGATGCATTATTTGTAGCAAATCTCATGTCATTTCTATAAAGCCAATACTCCTTTCCTTTGCAAAGGATTTATTTTTCCCTTTTCATTGTGAGTACTGCTGTACCCAAGGAAGGAGCTTCTGTCTTCTCTTTCCTTTTTCAGTTTCATACTCTTATAGACCTTACATATATTACATTTTGAAGCTGCCTGCATTGTTGTGTGTGTGGTCAAAGCTTGTTGCTGTTGACATGCACAGAAGATGTGTGCACCTCATCTGAAAAAAGAATTCCAAGAGTGAGAAATTGATTCCAGTATTATTACAGCTTCCTTCCTGCAATTCCAGGGAAGTGTGATAAACATGTAGAGGCACAAAGACACACACACTTTCCATTGCAGTTTAGAAGTGCTGTTTCAAAATCATTGCTTCTGAAAGGTCTGTAGCATTGAAGTCAATGGGAGCTTTGCCATTGTCTGTAATAGCTACAGGATCAAATTACCAAATATGCAATACTGTTTTAAAAAAACATAGAATGACGTTATAAATCCCATTCATTTTTCCTTGAAGTCTAACATTATTACAGAAACTAACTAAAGGAGAAATATTAACTTTACTCTTATCTTCTTTTCACATTAAAGTATTTATTGTATGAATGTAAACACCCTAGAATTATAGCTTATAACCCTATAATTATTCTGTGCTTGTGAAGTATTGTTTCTGTTCATATATTTACACATCTGTAAATAGTAGGTGTTGTCATTTAATTATTTTGTTAAATTATGTTTAAGAACACTTTTGGCTTTATTGTAGATGCATTTTTCCCATTGTTAGAAAAATAAAAATAACATGCTCATGTGTCCTGCTAAGCAACGGTAGAGTGAATTTCTGGGTTTTTTTTTTCCTTTCTGCTTAGGTTTTAAGAATGGCAAAGTTACTGAAAATGAAAATAAAAGTAATATGTTAATGAGAAAGAGAAGACATAGGTTTAATATGCAAATACAAAGGATAGTGATTCATTATTCTTTCTCAGTCATGATCATTGGTGTGTAGAAGTTATTTTTACTAGTCTTATTTCTACCTTATGGTTCCAAGCCCTTTCCACACCAACTGATTGAATGATGCTGTTAGTAAAGGGCAAGAAAAAAAGCAAGCCTTCTTGTAACTTAAGAACACCTGTTTTAACAGTCTCATGCTAATGGCATTTAAAAAAGGAAGTTGATCAAATATTTTGCTCAGACATGCAAATTAGGGCTGTGCGAAATTTCGCCAGCTATTTTGTTTTGACACTATTTCGACTAATTTCAAGCTCGAAACAGCGAAAATGAAATGAAAGGCTTTGAAACAGCCTTGAAACAAAACAAAGGCAGTCGAAACATTTCAAAATGTTTCAAGTTTCGAAGCTGGGCTTGCTTGCAGCTAAAGAGAAACTAAGGAGAAGGGAGGGTCAAGAGCGGGGAAGGACTGCTCTGATATTGATGGTGTAGCTGGCCAGTGTCTGTGATCCTTCCCTGAGGTCCCTTCCAGTCCCAGTGCTCTGGGGGAGAGACTGAAAAACAGCATAAAAAGCATTGTTTGAACCGAGCTTTCTCTGTGCCTTCACACAAGTTTTGCTCTGAACAGTTTGAGGTGCAGTTTCCCAGAAACCCCTGTACCTATCTACTTGAAACTTGGCAGGTTTCATGGCCTCAGCAGGGACTATCATCCCTGCAGTTTTCACCCCACTGCGCCGTAACACACACGTGACACGAGTTTTGCTGTCTAGACTTTGAGGTATAGTTTCCCAGAAACCCTTGCATTTATCTCTTTGAAGCTTGGCACACTTGGTGGCCTCAGAAGGAGCTATGATCCCTGCAAGTTTCATCTGAATCAGGCAAAAAATGACAAAGTTATAGGCTGTTTTGTGCTTCCCCATTATAGCCTATGGGTGAAACAGTTTCAACAAAACAAAATGGAACAGTGCTTTCGAAACAAAACTAAAAAACGAAACACTGTCTCAGCGAAACAGAAGTTGAAGTGAAATGGTGCTGTTTCGCACAGCCCTAATTGCAAATATAAGAAAAAATATTAAATCATTTACCATCCTCACTTGAACACCCTAAGAGATATAGGTTTGGGTACCTGTGCTGTGCTGTGTTAAATGTCCTGCATCCCTTTTCATATGCAGCTACCTCATATTTGTCAGATGCTTTTCAGGACTAATGTGGGGATTTTTGAATTAACAAATCATGGAAAAGCACGATGATTTACTACTTCACTTCTGTATAAAAGGAAATACAGAATACCTTTCTTTGTTGAAGATGGTAGTCCTTTTTTTTTCAACTGGAATGAAACATTTGTTTCTTATTGGAGAGTCTCATAATCCAATCTGTTTTATCTGTTCTTATGAATACTGTGGGTATGTATTTGCACCTCTTAGTCTTATTTTACTGATATTGGAAATGTCTTGTATACTGGAAGTTTTCTTTACAAAATATCACCTTGAGTGGATGGTGTCTTACGTAGGATGCTGTGGGCTTTTTATTGTAGAGAAAAGCATAGCAATGCTTTGCAGCCCCGTCTGCTCTGCAGTTGTATTTTCTTCATTGTGGTGACTCCATGGTGGGTGCAATGGTGTGATTGTACCTCCCTTCAATTTCTCATCCATACCTGCTGTCCATTGGAGCTAAGGGCCCAATTATGCCAGAACCAACCTGCCTGTTCCCAAGTCAGGTGGGCAACCAGCAGTGCTTGCTGCATCCTACCAGCCCCAGAGGCACAGTGCCAGACTACAACCCCTTTTTCAAAATCCTAGGTCCACTGCTGGATGCAGCTTGTCTTGGAGGTCCATTCTGCTTTGCTTGGAGGTTCAGTAATTTTATGCATTATGAAACCTCTTCATTAAAGGTTTTGTAACTTTTCTAATTTATATTTTATCTATTTGGATGTTGCCAAAAAAGTATGGTAGTCAACTCTGACAGAATGCATTTAGTTTCTGAGTGAATTTGGTGTTCATGAAAGTAATGCTGATTGAAAGCCCTAGCTCTTGCTAAGTGTAATTAAGTAAAAAACTGTGCATGTTTCACTCATGCATTTTGCTAATACATCTCAGTCCTGATTTTTGTAACATTTTTATTTTAATTCTGGCCCTTTTTTGAGCAGAAGCTGCCAAATGTATTGAATTATGACCCATACTGTAGGTGCAGGGGTTTCCAACCTTTTTAGATTGCGGGCCAGAAATGACCATGGACTGGAAGCAACTGTGGACTGGCAAAATGCAGTCTGGAAGCGACCAGCATACTGCGGAGTGGCCGCCAACCCTTCCCAGGCCACGGCCCAGGGGTTGGGAACCTCTGCCATAGTGGTTTTCCAGTGATGAGAATAAGAGCAATGATCAATCTAGATTAGAATTTTAATGTCCAGAGTAGAAAAGCCAGTCCTTTCACAGTTTGGCATCCTACATGTTTTAAAAACCTGTAAACCCTCCCAAGTCTATTTCTCTTTTATACCAAAATTAAAGTGCATACTTAGAATTACAAATAAAATCCACTTTGGGGGGTGGGGGAACAGCTCGTAATGTAAGGAATTGAGATTACCTACCATGTCATCATTTTAAGAAAACAGAAAGCTGTCCCAATGTGAAGGCCTGCTTAGCTCTTTAGAGATGAATCTGTACAACAGTTCACCAGTGATGGTTACATTTGATAGAAGTCAGCTTTGTCTTATCTGGTCATCTGTGGTAGTTTTTTGCTTCTGCCACTGTGTGAACTCCTGACCTTTCATTTCACAGGGAGCAGTAAAAACAATTTGAAGAATTAGGCATGTCTTTCTTTTTTTAAAGAAGTCAAAGTACGCAGAATTGTGAATAAAACTATGTTTATTAATAATAGAAAGCACTGTATATATTGGTTGTCAAAAGTAAAAATACGTTCTGCTTCTAATTGTAGATATAATTTAATTTTTGCAATACTGTACCAACGTGTTGTTAATTCTCTCTTCCCAGCAGAAGTATCCTGCATTCATTTACTATGAATTTCTTCATATTCCAGCTGTCATTTAACACTAGCCACACTTGCCTGTAAAAATGAGATTCACCTCTAATCTGTTTTCTGTTGATCATATTTAAACTGATCAGTAATAATTTGGCTTATGGGTTGACAAAAAGTCCTTTCTTTCCTCCCCACTAAGTGTTCTGCTTACCCAGATAGGAAACTAAGAATGTATTTTCTGGAGCATGTTTTTTTCTGGAAATAGCTTTTTGTTTTGCATCTACCCGTCCCTCCTTCCCCCCTCCCCCACCTCCCAACCATCTAATACCTGGATCTTTCACATCATTGGTCTTAATATCTATAGGCTGAAAGTAAGGATAGTCTGGATAAAATCACCATTCTTACAGTGGCTAATCTTTAAGATCTTTTTAATTATGTTTGAAAAGCAAATATATTAGCTATATTGGCTGTTGTAAATTATAACCAAAATGTAGGCTATTGTGAAGATGGTCATTAACATCATTCCATGTGATGTAGCTTGCAAAGGAGGTGACCTCACAATGCACGAAGTTCATAAATCAACATAATTTGTAGGAAGGAATGTTGTACTTCTTAGGTGTTTTCAAAACTTTTTTTCCTGATTTAATTATAGTCAAAAACTGCTTACTTGTAATTTTCCATAATGCAAATGCAGGTGTTCCAATAGCAGTCACATTGCATATTCATGTAGCTGCAGGAACAGATGGAGTTCCTACATAATATCCATATTTGACAGTCTGATGGGATTTGCCAAGCCTAAGCTTTCATTTAAAATTTAACCTCTTCAGGAGATAAGTTTGTGATTTAATCAGGCAAGGGAAGCCTTGGAGTTGCATATATTACATATCAGAACTCATGCTAGTGCTTTGTTGATACCTTTTAGTTTGGAAGATTTATTGCGGGATTGTTTTTAAGTGGCCATCACAATTTTTGGGTTTGGTGTTTTGCATTTAGTCTCATATTTCTACCGAAGTGATCTAAATTTGATGGGCTTTATTTGTATGTTTCAAGGAATTAAGCAGTGTTATTTATATCCATGTAGTAAACTAAAATGCCATGTATCATTGAAAAGTTCTTGGTAAATGCAGTACTGCATTGCAGGGAAGACTTTTTACTATGGTGTAAATTGCTTTGATTTGCTGCAAGGCAGCTCCCAGGACCACTGAACTTTGATGATTAAACCTAGCTTTGAGATTTGCTTTCTTCCTTTTCTAAAATGGCGTGTCAAGATGTTCAATGCCTTGACGGGTTGAGTAAATTTCAAGGAAGAAAGCAACCTTCAGTAAATACTGTTTTGACCGAGAGTTTGTAAGACACTTTATGAAATGACAGGGATTAGTGAGTCACGAAAACAAAGATTTGTCTTTTGGGTGTAGGGGTATTGTAACTTCATTGTCTTATTTTATTTTCTGTGTCTTTTTACAGTTTACCTATTTAGTTTCTTATGCAAGGATAGTTTAATTACAACAGGCTTGCAAAGTCAAGATTCTTGCTCTTTTGCTTATTGCTTACATCTTTTGTACAGTGCCACTTTCCCATTACTCATGTAGCAGACCTTTATTTCCATTTAATGTCTTTTTTGTCCATTAAGGCCACGTCCAGACAAGTGCAGCTGTGTGGTATATGGTAAGGGTCAAAAAACCTGTGCAAAAAAAAAAAAGTGAAGGGGCGCATACGTGTGTGTGGCCGGGGGCGGGGGGGAGGCAGCATGTGCTGCTCAAAACTGGGACCTGGCCGGCCAGGCTCCAAGCAGCAGGATTGCCACTGCTGCAGCCCCAGGAGATCTCCAGGACCCCAGGTAAGGCTGCTGGGGCCAGCCCAGTGCTGGCCTCCGCCTCCTCTACCCCATCTGGGGTAACCTGCCATGTGCCAGAGGGCATGTGGCACAGGCATTCCCTGGGGACAAGTAGCAGCAGCACAAGATGTGCTGCTGTTTCTTGTCCACAGGGAGACAAACATCCATGCTTGTGTGGACGTGGCCTAAAAGAATATTGTCAAGTAGTTTTAGACCCACACTTTATACATTGCTTAATAAAAACAGAAACAAATTAATGTGGTTTATAATGGGGTTAACATGGTCAATCATTTTTAGCCAAATTAGAGAAAGCTTTAATGGAAAGATTTTAAGATCTGTAAATTTTTCAGCATCTGTATTTCCAATGCTCTTTCAAAAAAACCTTTCATCTGCTATACTATTATTTACTCATTTTTGTCATCTCTCTTGTTCCCTATTACAGCTTATATTAAATGTCTCTGTGTAGTAGGTCTAAGTAGGTTTTACAGTCTTCTTTAGTGCTAAATTTACAAGATCCAGGAAAATTTTATTTGTACAACTGCAGCTGTCATTGCTAGGTTTGGATATATGGTCCTTTTTTTTTTTTTTAACCAAGTATTATACACAAGAGTGTTTTATCATCATTTGGATACAGCACCATTTTGGCCACAGAGTGATTGGAGATCAAGAACCAGAGCAGATGTAGTGATCTGGTAGGCATGGTTCTCTCTCTCTCTTTTCTGACAGGTCTTCCAGCATCAGCAGAATTATGACATTTAAACTGAATTCTAGTAGAAGAGTGGAAGAGTTGAAGCATTTTTTTTCTCCCCCACAATGAAATGATCTGTATATCTGATGGAGCAGGTTGCTGTCTGTCTAAGCTCATGACCCTCTGAACTAGTTTCTCAGGCTAGGTACATACATTAAAAAGCCTTAGGTGGAATTATTTTAAGTTACATGGTTTTCTGTAAGTGACATAGTTTAGATAGGTAGCACACATTCACCCTTTGATAGTGGGGGCAAATCTTAGGCCAGTTTCCGCCTTTTTAAAACCAGCTGGTGTGTGCAAAACTTCTGTTCTGTTTTGTTACAGGTATAGATCAGTTTTGTATGCTGAGCTTCAGTTGTGTTATGGGTATACACTGTTTTCTGATCACTTACCAGTAAAAGTGTAATGTCCGTACCTGGCCCAAGGTGCCATCCTGCCCTACTTTTTCTGCCTTTCCTTCAGAATAGGAACATTTCCTTCAGGAATTAATGGCATTAGTAGTCTTATGATGTGTTGCTTTTTTTTTTTTGAAAGAAGCTGTGCACTAGCAGTTGTTGTGGCCACAAGCCTGCTGTGGTCAGAAAAATGTAAAGAAACATAGAGGACACCTTGGAGGTATCTTCCCAGATACAGAAATACTTCAGTATTTTCAGCAGATCTGCTACCATATCCACTCCCCTGCTAATTGTATATTGTGCTAATTGTGGTGAGGAAGTGATGATTGATGTACATTGCATTTGTTCCATGGCATTTACAGAATTCTCTAATCAGATCTTGTTCAGAAGAACTGCTACTATGTTTGGGATAGGAACTTCCTTTGTACTACAAGTATTCCTGATTTCTTTTCTTGTTGCATGTCCCATTGCTTCATCTGGGAGGGTATGTGATCTCATCTGGTCTCTAACAGTCTAGTTTAAATACTAAATCATGAAGTTAATTATTCCTTCCATAAACTTGTTCTTTTTATTAATGATAAATCTGAATATTCTTGAGATAAAAGATCAAAGAATTGATACTTCTGTGTTAAGTTCTTTACAACTTCCTGTGTTCCATGGCTCGATAACCGGATGTGAGAGAGAGCATTTTCTTTATCCGTCTTAAGGATATCCTTTTCTTACTTTCCCTTTCCTCCAACTTTGTTCGGAGAAGTATGTGAAACAGTGTAGCTGACCTGTCAGGGCTACTGGGGCTCAGTGGTGCTGATAATCTTGCATCGATGAAGCCAAGTTTGTCCATATTTTATTTCTTGTTCATGTGCCAATACTGTCCTTTATCTTAACGTATTTTCTTTTCCCTCTCTCAGATTGACCCCAATGTTTTATAGAGAGCAAAAATCTCCCAACTTGGCTTTTTTCAGTTTGCTACACAGGCCAAGATCTTTTTACAAGCTCTTGTTATAATAGGCTCTGCACTCCTTGATCATCCTTGTGGCCCTTTTCATACTTGTTCCATTTTAAACTCAACTTTTTTTGAACATGGGTGATCAGAATAAGAATAACTGTCAGCATTCCAGATGATGTCTCAAAAGTGCCTTTTACCATGGCATTAATACTTTTATATGCCTAGTGGAAATAACTCACCTGCTGTGTTCTAGAATTGCATTTGACATTTTCATGGCTGCAGCACATTGATTCATGGTTATATTCTAACAGATGAATGCACCAAGGTATTTGTCATCCTCAAGATACCTGCTTCCCAGTTTATAGCAAGAATTCCTTGCCATTAGTCCCTATGTACCTGACCTTGTGATTTGTAAAATTCTATTTGTTCCAGTTTCTCCCATGCAGTCCTCGTGGTCATTCCATTCTCCCTGCATGGTGTTCTAATTCTCCTCTGTAATACCTTTCAACTTGCTGTTACCAGCAATTTTTATGAGACACTGTTGGTTCCAAGAGAGAGAACTCCAGCCTTTGGATAACTAGTGGATAACTCCACAAGTAGCATCCTTTCAGTTTTTTCCATTCATTTTCTATTTATTCACCTTAAAACTAATTGCTATCTCTCAGTAGTTCCCAGAGGTCAGTCACCTTCAGCCCCATTGTTCCACGTGCTATAGAAGCATGCAGGAAGACTCAGTCCCTTTCCCAAGTAAATTGTGTTGAAAAATGGTTTAAATGGCTTGATCTGCCTAGCCAATGATTCATGTGTATAATGTTATCCTTTCCTGAACATTTATTTCAGAAGAGGCAAGAGCAGCTGCTTCCATTGCAGAAATGTAATTCAGGGTTTGACACAAAAGCTTTCCATGACCTTCTTCTACTGTCACCTCCAAGCAAGGTCGAGTGGAAGCTTCTGTGAACATAATTTCATGAAATGAAGCTAAATGAGGAATATTTCTCTGAGTTGACTCTGAGTTCTGAAACTTAAGAGCTTTTGTGTTTAAGAAAAGTGCTATAGAAAAAGCTGACAAAAGTGTGACCAAGTGCTTATAGGAGATGAATTCACTGTTCATTTAAACGAAAGCTGCATCTGTACTCACTCTTATGATATTGGATCTTATCTTACAATTAAATGCTTTATGTTTAGGTTTTCTCACCAAGCTCTCCAATTGCTGGTGACTGTTTTCTATAAATAAATTTGTGTATGTTATTTATATCTCTGCCTATAGATAGATCCAGATTTATGATTTCATTTGATTATTTTTATGTTTACACTAAGATTTTAAAACCTAGGTTGCTATGGTAACATTTTAAAAGATGCTTAAGCAAGTGGCATCCTGGAATTCCTGAGGGTGACAATTTCAAAGACAAAGTTGCATTTAGAGTCCTAATTTCCACTTATTTCTACTAGTAACTTGACACCTAACCTTCGTTTGTACCTGTGACAATTTCTTCTACTCTAAAACTTCCTGGTGCTTGGGACTGAGGAAAATCAGGCATCTTATGGAATGTGGACTTGGGAGTGTGATTTTTAACTTTTCTGTTTGTGAAAGTTGGTCTTGCTCCCTGGTGATAGAAAGTTAATTGTATGTGGTATTTAATTTGGGAATCATTGTGTGTTCACAACTATTTATACGAGTAATGTAGATCAACGTGACTAGTGAGATTTCTAAAGTTCCTCACATGCATAAGTGGCTTCAGGATTGTTTCTTACTTTGCGTTGTGTGGGCGGTGGCAGTGCCACGGGGTGGAACGGCGGGGGTGGGAGGGTACACGGGGCCAGAAGCAAAGTGGTGGCAGTGTGGGGCAGTCCCTGCCCACCCCCCCGTCATACTTGATGGGCAGTTGGCATATGCATGTGTGTGTGCGCGCATGTGTGTGTGTGTGTATGTATGTATCTATATCTATCTAGCTATATCTATCTATATGTATCTATATATATCTTCGCTAGTGACAAGTAGGATACTGGTGGGCAGTAATGGACTGCCGATGGACATGGGTGGGATATGAGAAAAGGTCCCATAGCAGTTGAGAGGAAGATAATTTAAATTGTTTATTAACAATATTTTAATAGAAACAATCACCTTCCTTTTTTTAGGGGTTGTCTTTGATATTTCTTTGTGAGAAAAAGTAAAAAAATGTTTCTGTAACTTCATATTCTTGAAGTTCTAGTAACTACTGGAACATTTTTGTACAGCAGCTACTGGAACATTTGTGTAGGAACAAAACACTGCATTTTAATAATGCAGGGAATCTATCAATAAGATGCTAAAACTAAATCTTGAAAGAAAAATGCATGAATAGAAGTCAAATTACAAAGAAGGATAAACCCTTTTTGGTTAAATGGTGGATATATGAGTTTTGGCAGGGCACAGGTAAGGGTTTGGGGTTTTTATCGTCAGTGAGGGGAGAATTTTCATGCTCTGATGAAACCTACTAGGGAGAAGCTGAACAAGATGGCCTGTCAGTATGCTGTAGTCTGATTCTCGTTAGTTAAATTGATTCTTGGTGATAAATCGCTAAGTGATGAGCATTGCAGGAACATTTGAAGCTTTCATAAGTAACTATGCCTTGCTAATTTAAAAGGAAAATGCTGCTCAAGAGAGAGGGATCTGTCAAAGCTGTCATCAAATTATCCAAGTTGTTTTGAGTGGTTGTAATGTGCTCTCTTTCATGTTGACTTTGGAGACTTGAAATAGATTGCCACAAATATAAGGAAAAAAATTCTAAAGGTGAAAAATAAGTGTCCATATTAGTTGTACAAAGGGGCCTAATAGTTTTGGTTTCAGTCTTTGCTTGTATTTTTAAACTAGTCGATAGAATTGAAATATTCAGCTGTGTTATTTTATGTGATAGTTTTTTAAAGCTAGATGAGGGAAGGAGAAAGGGAGGCTTTTGACTGTGTGTTGTGCCTTTGACTGTGTGTTTTGGTTGAATCTTTTACAAATAAAGCAATTTTCTGAAGTTACATGTTTGAGTTAAATAGTTGGGAGCTAGATTCATAGCGAGTTTAGATGAACATTGAAGTCAGTGGGACTAGGCTTGTTCACAGCAGTGTAGTATCTGACTCAGGCTTTTAAATAATGTGAGTAAAACTCCTTTCTCCTATTTACTCGGGTTTCAGCCAGTCTATTGTGTTGACCCTAATTCCACAGATTCTTTAATTTTTCAAAGATCCTTTGGATTATAATGAGAAGTCAAGAGCTGGCTCCAGTGTTTGAAACAAATAACAGGAAACAAAGGTTGCCAAATGACTGGGGGGGGGGGGGGGGGGGGGGGGGTTTTTCG
>NW_005842524.1:712432-719488 GCF_000455745.1 Alligator sinensis
CTTTATGGTGTAACAGAGACTCATGAAAAATCTAGCAATTCTGGTTCAATAACCCTTGGTAAAGGTGGAAGTTAGAAAATAAGAGAACACATCTGCTTAATAAGAATATGTCCTCTTACATGTCAGCTCCTCAGAAGTGAAGCTCAGATGAGGATCTGGGAAATCAAAAATCAGTGGTGACAAGATAAAGCCAAGGAGATCCAGCTATATGCTGACAAACATGACATACTTTGCTTTTTCCAGGCAATGAAAGTAATCTGTGACCCAACTTCCCATGGTACTACTTTCCTGTAATTACGGGATGACTTGATGTCCCTCAAAAATCATGAATCTGTCCAAGCTAGATGAAAAGGGCACTTTGAAGCACTTGTGAACCATGAGTCGACTGTGGCGGATACCACTATTGAGTCCATCCTCATTATCATAAAAGGGGTTCCCACACCAACCCTCCTATCCTAATAGTCTAGCATGCCACCAAGGAAAACAATAACAACAAGGCTACTGGACTAGAAGACATATCTGCTGAAATATGCGAGACTGACAGTGAGGAACTGGTACTTATACTCCACAAATTGTCCTTTTTTATTTAATTACAGAAAATAGCTGCATCTGTGTTGTTAGTTGCTAGTTCAGTTAGTGTAAACAAACAAATATGTTAGCTGCATGGGTAATTATAGAATGATTGATACGATAGATGTCAGTCTTGTGCTACTTGAATTTGAAATTGATGTTTCATTTCTTCAGTTAATGTCATTTGCCCTTGTTCCATGTGTAAAAAAATAATTTCAAGGGTGATTTACCCTTAATGAAAATTCCCATATATGCCATGTTTACTACAAGATGCAGCAAAAAGAAATCTGACACACAATTTATTACTAGTCCGTTAAAAATATATTTCTTCTTTGACCCAGAACATGAACATACTTGGATCAATATAGCTAAATACACAGAATTTCTGTCCAAATGAAGAATGTTTTTTATTTTTGTCTTAGAAGTGGTAGAGGGACTAGACTGTCAAATATGGGGATCAGAAAGGAAACTGTCTAAGTCTAAGTTCTAACTCTGGAGTGACAACTATGACTTTGTGATATTTTATAAACAACATTTGTTTCTGACAGAATATTAAAGTGTCATGGTAGAATACTCTGCTTTTTGATGGACATTAAACAGTTGTCAGAGAAATCCACAAGCATGTTCTTGTCTGGAAAGATACTTCACTTCTTACACTGTGATCTGTAAGTGTCAACATTTGATTTTAATGAAAAATATCTATAATTCACGCGCACAAGTTTATTTTATGAGAATATAACTTAATCTGAAAATCCTAAATACATTGAATAAATATATTCCTGGGCTACAGACCCATTGGTATTGACGTGCAGCATTTTCCTCATGAAGTTTAGATACTGTAACACTTGTACACCTTTCTCATCTTCTTTGCGTGTTGCTATAAGGGATTATCTCTGTCTGATAAGCTACTTAGTTGCTCTTCAGAGACCTTTTTTTTTCATAACTATTCCCAGAAGGTATTTATAGACAGAGCATTTACAACCTATGCTTGCAGGTCAAAAACTGTTATTTATGTATAGTTTTTGATGTGTAACTAATTGCTAAGAAATGCAGCTTACTGGGTGTCACTTTTCATCATTCACATATAAAATCATATAGCATATGTAGTATATGTTGTTTTTTTTATTCATCCATAACCTAATTGTCGTACCAGATCCTTTTTACTCTTTATGATGGTACACAGTACTCTAAGTATATGAATTTGAGAGAGGTAAGAAAATAATTTAATACTGGATGTGATTGAAAGGGGAGAGGAGGGAAAGGATGGAACAAAAACATATTTTTGCTTGGGCTGTTAAGAAAATTGTGTAAGTGCTATATTAGCTATTTCACTTTCTTAATTACTTTCATGTCAGCTCACAAGTGAAAAACAGCTTTTGCAGCAAACAGTTACCCACAAGCAGACATGTTGCCTCCTTGTTACATTACAATGAATGTGATTTTTTTTTCTTTCACTACTCCTAACTACCTAATAAACATCAATATAAATGTTCCTAGTTAAACACTGACAGATTTTAAATTAGTGACCTCAGATTTTTGTTTCTTCATTGTATAGTCAATAATATTCACTCACAGAAGGCATTCAATCTTCTATTAATGTCAGGTATATAGCACCTCTTGAACTGTTCAAATGTAATGTATAATGACCTTTTGGGGGGGATCTTTAGTTGGAAAGCCCAACCTAAAATTTATTAGTTTTGCTATACTCGGCACCGTGTGATGAATGATTACAGCATGATTCAAAACTGTAGCTCAACAGCAAAACAAAAAATTGTCAATGCATTGAGTGATGTATCATAAGCAACCATGCATATTACAGGATACCACCACAGTGAGCTCTCTTTGCTCTTTGTCAAAGACTAGTCAATTTAAGCATTTCTGCTTCCTATACTTTATTAGACACATTTTGAACATAAAGGTGCAGTCAGTCACAAAAACATCAATTTTTGTCTTTTACTGGTTTATATTTATGTAAGTGAAAGATTGAAAGAAGTGTGTACGGTATTCAAGCGCACACAGTGAAGGATTGAATTTTAATATACTATTAAAATTTAATAGTATAAATTCAAATGTAATGAGAGTTTTTAAGATAAGAAATTGTGAAGTGTAAAAAGCAAGAGACCATATTCTACTCAAAGCTAAACACTGTTCCTAGAATTGGCCTTCTGTTGAGAAATATCTTAAATTGTATATGATAGGCCATTTTCACATTGACTTTCAAAGGTACTGTCCCATAGCATGAAGGTGTGCCTGAGCAATCACTGTTAGCTACTGTATAATCATTATAGATTGAAATGAATGGTTATGTACCGAAATGGTTGCAGCAGCTCTTCTTTCTAACTTCTCAAAGAAACAATTGGCCAGTTTGTTCATGTTAGGCTATTTTTAGGAATTGTACCTTAACATTTTCTATCTTTGTAGCAATCGGACACTATTTTATTTTGAATTGTCCTTTAGCAAAGAAATACAACATTTCTAATATTTCAGCTCCAATAAGCTTACCCATTTAAGTAGTCTCCTGGGCCACATCTAAACGTGTGTGGACATTTGGTTCTCTGGGGACAATTAGTAGCAGTGCACCTTGTGCCACCACTAGTTATGTCCGGGGAACACCTGTGGCACATGCCCTCTGGTGTGTGGCAACTTACTCTGATGGGGGTAAGGGAAGCTGAGGCCAGCCTTACCTCGGGGCTGGGGATCTCCTGGGGCTGCAGCAGCGTCAATCCTGCTTTGCGGAGCCTGGCTGGCAGCAGAGGACAGCGCTGGCTGGTCAGTCTCTGGCTTTGGGGAGTGCACACTACCTCTGTGTCCACCACTCTACTTTTTTTGACGTCCAAGGGTCAAAAAAAAAATCTGTCTGTGCTGTTCCCTTGCAGTGTGGAGAACAACTGAACATGTGGTAGGTGGTGCCGCAGACATGCCTGTGGCACCACATACCGCATGGCTGCGCTCGTCTGGATGTGACCTTAGAGTTTAAAATTACCAAATGGATACTTTTTTGGGATTGGGCCCCAAAGTAGCATGTAACTGGTCTATTTCTCAACTATACAAGTTCAACCATTAGCAGTCCCATCTTCGATCCATAGAAGGCCCTCTTACTGCATGTCCTACTTTTGTCCTATTTCTGGCAGGTCAAGGGGAGACTTTTTTCTTCTATTTCCATCCCAAAATTGCTAGATTAGGTTAACTATATTTCTATATAATGAAAACATTGGTAATATTTCTTTCTGCTTCTCATTGGTAATGTACAGCTCCTAATGTAATTCAGCTCCAGAGAGCTGAATGAGCTCCACATATCACTCATTACAGTGATCTTCCAACAGTGAGCTATACTGACCTAAATTTGTATTAGATTTAGCTTTATGACTCAGATTAAATATACATATCATGTATTTTCTATTAATCTAATTCTGTATTAAGATTTGGACCTGGAAAAACAGGGGATCTTCGTGGGTGGGTAATTTTAAGTGTATGTTGTATGCTTGAAAATAAGCATAGTAAGAAATATTTCACTTTTTAGGTGTGATCATTTATAAATAAAAGAAATAATAGTGGTTCACATAAGCTGTTTTTTTCATATTTTTTGTAAATCACAACTTCTTTGGTTGAGATGAATACTGCAACCTTGACATGTCTATTTCCCATCAAAACGTATATACATAATTTCTGGTGTACATCACCTTTTTCTGACCAATTAGTGCATTAGCTTTGTTGTACTGAAAGTTCCTGATACCAATTAAAGTATTTTAAAAATCTCTTTTAAAAGATGCCATACTCTGATAATATTGAAGCATGTTAAAATGTTTCAGTTCATCACATTAAAAGAATCAGGAAAGAAATGAGGCATCTGAGGAGATGGCACTCTGGTATTGTAGTGACTAACCTTGCAGTACTGAAATAAGGGCTTATAATCTATATATTTCCAAGGATGATAGGAACCCTTTCTTGCCTTCTGTGAAAAAATACTATAGCTTGCTTCACTTTTGCTTGTAGTAATTTGGAACTTCTTTTGTGTTCAAAGATTTCTAGATGATAAAATCTTTTATTAATAGACTTCTGATGGGAAGAAACTCTTGAAGTGTTTTCAGAAATGCAAAAGAAATACTGTATTTATTTGAATATGAGACGAGGGTTTTTTTATCCATTTTACACTCGCATATAAGGAAACCTCATTCAATACTTTGTGTCTCATTAAACTGCTGCCAAAACCAGCATGTGCTCAGATCAGGGGTGAGGGCAGAGGAGGCTCTGTTCCATGCTGAGGGGAACTTTTTCTCCTTCTCTTCCTCCTCCCCCAGAGGGGCAGTGGGAGCATGGAGCTCAGCTGGGCAGGGTGCCCCGCACAGCCTGCCCAGCCACCTCTATCCCGGGGCTCCACACTGCGTGCCTGCAGCTCCGCACTCACAGAGGGGAAGCCCCGCGCTGGACTCTGCAGGGAAGCAGGGGATGGGGCTCCCTCCACTCCCGGCAGAGTGCAGGGACTGTGCAGCCGGGAGTGGAGGAGACAGCAGGCTCCAGTGTGGGGCTTCCCCTGCTGCAAGGGCTGGCGCTGCAGGTACGGGGAGTTGAGCCTTGGGGATAAGGCAAGCCTGCGTCAGGCACAAGCGCACTGACATCCCTGCCTGCTGCTGCTGCCAGGCAGCAGGGTCTGCACACCATGGAGGGAGTGTGTGGCGGTCCCTACATCACCCACACCCTGCCCAGCTGAGTTCTGCACTCCCGCTGCCCCTCTGGGGAGAGGAGGACGAGGGGGAAGAGGTCCCCCTAGCATGGAAAAGAGCTTCCCCCTGCCCTTGGGGGAAGAGTCCCCCTCTGGGGCTGGGCAGCATCCCATATAGCGCCACCACACACACCTTGCTAATCCCATGTGGTGAATCGCATTCACCAGCCATGGGGGAGAAGCAGGGGGAAGAGTCCCCTCTGGGGCCAGGCAGCCTCACAGAGCCCCCCTCCCCACTCTGCCCCATGGTGGCAGCAGGGGAGGAAGAGGGAGAAGAGTCCCCGCATCACTAAACAGGGACCCCTCCTGGGTCCATGGCAATGGTGGAAAGGGAGGAGGGGGAAGAGTTCCCCTCTGGGGCCAGGCAGCCCTGTGTGCTGGGATTGCTCCCAACTGTCAGGGAGTGCTGGGGTGGGCCTGCCGGAGCCTAGCTGTGCCCCCTCCTCCTCAGCTCAGCTTCCCTGTGGATGGGAGGGCTGCTATTGTGCCCCCGGTCTTCTGGCTAGAGCCACTGCAGGCATGTGTCGAACGTCTATCCACTTGCAAACTGTTTCACTCTCTGCAGGTTGGACTAACCTGCAAATATTGAATTGATTCAGGCTCAGGCTTTTTGAATGTCTGTCCCTAGCCTTAGTGACATGTCGTGATGACACGTCGCTTTTTCATGTCGTGATGAGCTACTACACGGAATACTTTTTTACTTCCTTTTTACTTCCAAAGCTAAGCTGAGCCTTTCTTTCCGATTTCCAATGATTTCTGATTTTTTACCAGTCTTAAGTGTCTGGCAAACATCACCAAACAGGGCTTTAAGCAGTTCACCCAAAATGTTGTCCCTTTTCTCAGCCTGTCTTATGACTAGTGTGGCCCAGCCCTCCATCAGGTAGAGCTGGACCAGGTTTCCCTGTGTCTCATCTGCATATACATTTCTGGATGATCCCAAGATTTGTGATGAACACCTGGTTCTAATCATAGGTGGGAGGCTAATTAGCTTATGGATCCTTTGTTGGGGGTATCTAGAGTATCTACACATACTGTGTAATACTGAGGTGTGCAGCCACCATGGTTTGATGTGCTGTTGACTGTAGGAGCCCAGCCCAGCGATGTATATGGATAAACTATGAGCCTTTTGGCTTTGCAGTAATATTATGTATAATCTGTATAAGTAGATATGAAAGTGGTACTTAAAAATATGTTTATGGAGTACCTGTGCTAAAACTTGCAGCAGTTAAAAAAGTAGTAGTAAACTTCATCAATTCTGGATGAATTAAGTGTATGGGCTATATATACAAATTACTACAGGTATTTGTATTTGATGGTTGTTGTTTTAAATTTGCCTCTTACTTACATGTGACAGTAAGGGGGGAGGGAGGAAAAAGGGGCTGCAGGGGAAAGAAGTTGTGGGAGGCAGAGGACAGTACCTTACCCTACAGATTTATTTTCCCTGCTGTAGTAGTTGGAGTGGGACAAATTCAAGAGAAACCTGCAATAATTAGATTAAATATCTGGAAAAATAAAACAAATTTATAAATGTTCTGTATGTAGAATCTTATTTTTTGGGAGTCAAATTATATTCAGGGTCATCTTATATTTGAGTACATACAGTATGTGGCCTGTTGCACTAGTTCTTGTGTGTTTAAGTGTGAGGATGGGTTCCACTTTTTAAAAAAAGATCAGTTCCTCCAAAGGCACATGGACATCTGTGAAACTTCCTCAAGAAACTTTGAATGAAGCCTTATTGAACAAATTATATACCAAAGCCCTGCTGA
>NW_005842524.1:719519-725895 GCF_000455745.1 Alligator sinensis
CACATTTGGGAAGTTGTCCTCTCGGTTCCATGATAGAGCTGAATATATTTTTCAAAGGGACTTTTCTGCTCAGATCATGGCAGAAACAAATTCCAGTCCGCATTAAACCTATAAGATATATCACTAATTTTTACTAAGTAAATTTAAGTAATAACCATTTTACTTTCTTCACTCTCACATATACAGTAAAGAACAGTTTTATGATTAGTTCAAGACAGAGTTGAATAATATGTGCTACTTAGCCCACATAATTCTCATACCTTTTGTTATGTAATTGTTTGATTGGGGGAGCACAGGAACTCGGATTTTAGTGCAAACGTTTTTGTTTTCCTTGTTTTAGGTAGTCCTTATAACTTTGTCAGCCCCATGATAAAACATGAGCCAAACATAAAATAGATTTGTCAACCAGAGAAGAAATAAAAGTCCTATACCTACTCAATATTTATTTCTTGTTGAAGTAGAAGTCTTTTATCAATGCACTGTGAAACCACATGACTGGCTGTATGGATGTGGGGAGACCAGTGGATTTGATATACCTTGACTTTAGCAAGGTTTTTGATACAGTCTCCCACAACATTCTCGCAGGCAAGCTAAGGAAGTATGGGCTAGATAAATGACCTGCAGGGTGGATAGTGGATAGGAAACTGGCTGGATCATCAGGCTCAAAGGGTAATAAGCAATGGCTCAGTGTCTTGTTGACAGCCGTATCAAGTGGATTGCCTCAGGGGTTGGTCCTAAGGCTGGTTTTGTTGAGAGGGGATTTAATAACAGCTGTCAGCTACCTGAAGTGAGGTTCCAAAGAGGACGGAGTTAAACTGTTCTCAGCAGGTGGCAGGTGACAGAACAAGAAGCAATGGTCTCAAGTTGCAGCAAGGGAAGTTTAGTTTAGATATAAGGAAAAAAATTTGCACAAGGAGGATAGTAAGCCACTGGAGTAGTCTACTCAGAGAGGTTGTGGACTCTCCATCCTTAGAGGGTCTTAGGATCTAGCTTGACAAAGCCTTGGCTGGGATGATCTAGTTGTGAATGGTCCTGCTTTAAGTAGGGTGTTGGACTAGATGATCTCCCAAGATCCTTTCTAACCCTAATTTTCAATGATTCTATTATTCCATGAATTATGACATTTTTGTATGTCCACTATTGATACCCAGTGATCTATAGGTCAAGTTTCTATGTCATCACTAGACCAGAGTGGTTAATTCAAAACAATTATCTTTTTTTACTGCTTTGTTTTTTTATTTTATTTACTTCTGCCCAAGAAGATTCCACAGGAATCTTCATTTGTGGCTTTTTTCCCCTTGTTTTATGAAGCTTATGTCATTCAGTCTCTTTCCATAAGTTCTGAGGTGCCACTTGTGAAAATTTGGTGGAAATTAGAGATTGCACATTTTTATATAACAGTTTGAGATTTATTTTTTGTTTGTTCGTGGGTCATTGTTTCTGCCTTTTTTCTCATCTTATTTTATTAAAGAAGTGGATTTCTGAAGCGTTTCATACTGACTTTCAAATTCAGAATTTTCATTTTCTTATCTGCAAATTTAGTTACTAGAACTGTCAATCAGAAAAAAATTTCCTTCTTATTGCTTGGTACTCCATTTTCTTTGAAGGCCAAATGACTGTCCATTTCATTTCCCCTTTGTTATTTACTCTCTCTCTCTCTCTCTCTCTCTCTCTCTCTGCCAGTAAGGTTATAACTAGGAAATTAATTAACTGACATTAATTATATTTTCATTGATAGAAATAAGAATGGAGCTATTCCATTATTTTATCTAGGATCAACGTCAGGCTAACTGATCTATAGTTACCTGTATCATCGTCTTACCCTCTTTACATACGGAACTTTAATTGTCAACCTATGTATTTCCTGTTCTAGCTGAAGTAAAGAGTAATTAGGTAATTTAGAAAATTTACAAAGTCTTTTTCTTGCTCCAAAAAATTCATGTTCCTGGAGAGGTGTACCCGTAAGTACTGATTAGATTGGAGCTCTGAGAAGAGATGTGCTTAAGGGGAGAGGAGGAAAGAGCCATATATCTTGGGGACTTAGGATAATAAGGTTATGAGTAATGATTTCTATGAAGTGATAACTAACAGAATCTATATGCCAAGCCAGTGTACCAGAAGGGATAGTAATTGCTGAGGCACAGAGAAGTTCGAAAGCGCATAGGTCTCAGCTGAGGCACAGTTTTGTTCTGAACATCCATGTTGGCGGCCTCTGTCAGGAGTCTGTGACACGCTTAAATCTAAGTGCATAAACATATAAGGAAATAATCCTCTGTGTAGCTATTTCTTTTCCTGCCCACATATAATTTTTTTTAAATTTTCACTGGAACGTTTAATTAAATCATCATTGAAATATGTGCACTTTTAGATTACAGTCTAAATGCAGTTAGAGCGCAGGGCATTTTTAGAAACATTAAAAAAGGAAAGAATGTAGGAAGCGAAGCCTGTTGATGTTGATAAACTGAGTACTGACTTTTATTCAGATGCTTGAATCTCCTCCTCTGCAACCCATTAAACCTTTGAACTGTCTAGTGTGATCTATAAGCAGATATCTTAACACATGACTGCTAACTGCAGTTATGTTAACTTGAGTTATGAGTAAGCAATTATAAAATTAGCTTTAAATAGAAGTGCTATCTGTCAGGCGTCCACCACGTTAAGCAAACTGTCACAATGTAGACAAGAACCTCTTCGGTTAATCAGATAAAAAATTAAAGAAAAGTTCTTTAAACAGTTTAATATCTCAACTCCAGAAACTAAACTGAACCAGGAGGAATGGAATGTGTGAGTTTGAAAAATGTTAGCCTGTTTGAATATGCTTGTAATTTTGATGATGTATCAGTTGCACAAAGTTAGAAAAGGGGCAGAAGAGGCTAATCTTAGATGCTACTTATATGAGAGATGTTGAGCATCAATCCATATACATATTTAGGAATATTAAGAAGAGAGAAAACAATTTTTAATAGGACACCAATTAAAGCAAAGGATGTTAGCCTAACATTGATCCTTTTTGCACTGGTCTTGACTGTAGTATTATTTTACCTGCCAACAATCTGAAGGGCTGTTTGCATTTTAGAGATGATAACTATAAATCAGCAATGGAGGTACAGTTATATTTACATACTAGATTAAGCAGCACTTAAGTGATTAAGGGAAAAAATGACACTTTCAAATTAGGCAAAAAACAGTTTTTTAGTATTATCAAGTGAGGTACAGTAGGAACAGCAAGCTTGGAGGCATTCACACTGAGATGATATGTATTTACAGACCACGTAGGGTGGAGTCTTTTCTGCTTCATGAAGGGACTTGGATTAGATGACCCTAGATAGTATCTGTGATTTTTGTAAGGTGTAATTGTTCTAACATAGATCTATCTTTATTTTTAGATATACCATTTCAGTGGCATTTGTTGTCAATTTTTTATTTTTTAAAAGTAGGAAAAAGAAAAGTTCTTTGCTCTTTCCATGAAGCAAATGTTTGTTGTTGTAATAAAAAAAAATCTTTATTACCTATGAAGATGTTGATACAACTAGGTCCTATGAAAAATATCTAGTTCCTGCTTAGATTACATTGCTCTCAAAGTGATTGTTCCAGTAATTAAGAAAAAGAACGTAATAAAGCCATCAGTCATTTCTGAAGAACATGTGTGTGTGTGTGCACACACGCACACAAAAGTTGTGCCATAGGTGTAGTGTTGTGGGAGGGAAAGGTGATATATCTCTTTCATATGCCCTCTGTTCTGTCTTTTGCACAGCATGATATCTTGAATTATGATAAGTTGTCAGTGTTTCGTTTTAGATATGTTGACAGATTCCTACCTCCACAGTCTTGATTTTTTTTTTTCTTTCTGTAAAATATTTCTTTTATAGAGAGAGAAAATAATGAGGAAAGGATAATTAGTCTAGAATTGCTCTATGGTAATGATTTGATCTTTCTGATGTTAGTAGCATGGAGAGCTTTATGCACAAGATTTGAAGTTACCAGTGTTTGAGGTTTTGACCCATTGATCTTCCTGCTAAGTCCCAATCGACCATTAATTGGTTGTAGAAACCTGCTAAACTTCCAGTTGCTTAACAATGCCAAAGCAAATAGTAACTACCATGTGTTTTCTCTAAGCTCATTTGTATTTAAAATAGCCCTGAACTTGTCAAGTGGGGAACATGAGTAAAATACTGTCCAGATAAACAGAATTCCAGTGTGACCATTCATGTTTTCTCCCAATGTTAACAAATTACAAAAATATATTGGTAAAAACAATTTTTTGATATAAGATTATTTTGTTAGAGGCAATATAATTTAATTTCTGATCTGTTGAGAAATGTTTCCATACCCATTGTTGGGATGTATGTGTGTTTTTTTTAATGGAATTAAATCTCATATTTACAGTAAATATGTAATGAGAACTGATTAGTTGTTAGAGAAACAATGTCTAATAACTTGAAATCCATATGCATTCTTGTTTTTGTGGCTCACCCCAAACGGATGGTAGAGATTATGAGAATGGTAGTTATTCAATCAAATCAAGTTTGCAATTATGTTTCATAGGACAGAACACTGGAGAATCAGTTCAGATCTTTTTCGGTTAGCTGAATTTAATGAATTCATTTTTCAACAGGGCAAATACTGAATTACCTATAGAGACAAGTGAGCATCATTAGCTGAGCATAGCCTAAATAATAAAAAAAATTACATTTTTAATTAAAAAGATAATTGATCATTTGTGTGTGTGTGTGCATGCATGCTCGGTTGTTGTGACGAGAGTTTAAGTAGATGAAATCTCTTATGTGTTGATAGAACTAAGTAACTAAGGTAAATAATCCATGGTTGCAATTGGATTCAGTTTTCATCTTGGTATATAGCTAGTCTCTAATATTATTATCAGTATTTGGATTTCAGTTTTATACCAATAATTAATTTCAGATACCTATGCTACTGATTTCCTTATTTGTGTATGCAAACAAGTGGTAGCAGTAATATAATTTTATTTCTGGTGTATTGAGAAATACTCCTTTCGCCTTGACCTTTGTATCTTGAAAGAACCCAGGAAGAATAAATTAATTCTTCCAGTGACCTACAGCTTTGGAAAGGTCTTGGGTTCATCGAAAATGTTTATATGGAGTAGGCACTTAATTCCCAGTTAGCCCAGGGAAAAGGAAGATCCAGATTTAGGACATTATATTCCATTTCTCTGAAGACTTCAATCATTTTCAATTGGATGTTCTTACCTCTGTATATCCTGTTCTCAGTGAAGACAGAACAATATTTCTGTAGCATTCTAGGCTAGAGATGTAGGTGCACTTCAGTCATGGGTAGAAAGATTTCTGCATATATATGTATAAATAAACAGTGGCCCAGTAAATTGCATTTGCAAAGTTTGATGTAGATTCCAGTGGCAAAATGCCCTCTTGAAGGGTATGAGTTATTGAGTTATGCAAACCGCCCACCACATTCCAGAGAGGAAAGGCCTCCTGCCAGAGCAGCCCACAGCATGACTGGATCTAGAAGCATAGGAAATGTAACCATTCACTTGCAAGGACGGTCTCTATTTGTAGAGCTCTTCTCAAATGCAGCAACACTGGGGAAAGTGGTACAGTGGGAATGAATCTTGGTTTGGGCTCAGTTACATACTTTTACACACAAGTTACAAAAATACATTCCTTACAACTTGGTGGGGATGAGTCAAGCCCATACTTGGAGATCCTGTTGAATTAAATGTATATGCAAGAGAATATCTATAGTTGTTGGTTTTTGTTTATTGCCTTCAGATGGTTGTTCATCCCTAAGTGGTATTTTAAAATGCCTTCACTTATGCCTTAACTGGTTTCTGTCCTTGAAATTCTGAGCTTCAAAAGACTAAGTTCCTGGTCAGTAGTTCCTATAAGGAGCAGTTGCTTACAATGTCAAATAGAACCTGGCACCTAGAGAATATTGTGACCATGGGAAGGTTTAAATAGGTAATCAGTGATATCTGTCTGTCCCTTAAAGCAAACCTCTGGCCCCATTTTTTCAGCTCCTTCTCAATTAAATTCATGTAGATTAGTGTCTCAAGATCATAATTTCCCTGCAAACCAGATGAGGGGAAAAAAGCTGGTCCATGGACTGGATCCAGCCCACAGACTGGCCCTGTATGCCAGTTCCAGCATGCAGAGCCAGTCTGGTGTGGGTGCCACATGCAGCATGCATGCAGATTAGCCCCACATGCAGCATCCACTCCAGATTGGCCCTATACTCCCTGTACAGTGTGCAGGACTAGGGCCAATGCATGATGTATGCAGCCTGTGGGGCCCATCTGGGGCATGTAGATCTAACCTGAAACCCACACAGGCTAGATGACAGAGCTCTGTCCACAAGCTCTGTTGAGGGAGGTTGGGGGGGG
>NW_005842524.1:725905-734555 GCF_000455745.1 Alligator sinensis
AGGGAGTGAGTGTGGAGGGGTATGGTGGGAGGTGGGGAATCAGTCCTGCCCATCCCATCCCAGCTGCAGCTCACAGTTCCTGGCTGCAAGGCCAGGACCCACGTGGCATTCTATGGGGCCAGCCTCGCCTGTCCTGGCACAGAGCAGTTCTAGCTGCAAGGCTGGGACCTGCACAGTGCAGCATGGAGCCAGCTTGGCTTGGCCTGGTCCCTCTGTGCCACTCTATGTGGGTCCCAGCCATGCAGTGGGGAACTGCATGCTGCTGGGAGGGCACAGGACGAGACGGGCCAGGCTGGCTCTGTGCCGCGCCATGCAGTTCCCAGTTGCAAGGCCAGGACCCGCAAGGTGAAGCACAGAGCCAGCTTGGCCCTGCCCATCCTGGCTGCAGGATAGTTTCCTGCTGCATGACTGGAATCCATGCGGTGTGGCATGGAGCTGGCCCAGTTCAGCTCATCCCCTCCCAGCAGCACACAGTTCCCGGCTGCAAGGCCCAGCCCAGCCCCGTGGGATATTAGAGTGCCAGAACCGTAGGAAGTCCCATGCCATCAGACTGGGCTGACTCCGTGCCTTCACATGGTGCTCCTGGCACTTCAGCTGGGAATGGCACATGGTGGCACAGAGCCAGAGTCCTGCAAGCCCCGTTGAGTGGGGAAATGGCTGGCAGTGCATTCCCTCCCTCACCCATTCTTATGGGAATTTCAACTCTTGAATGAGGGAGGGCTGGGGAACAGCCACAGGGTTGCCAGGGCAGAAGCCTCTGGTGGTCAGAAGCTCCTGGGGGGCGGGGGCATGCAGTTGTATAAGAGGCGAAATGCACGTCAGCGCACAGAAAATGGTGGTGGTCTGCTTTTGAACTAAAGCACATCAAAGGTGGTTCAGTTGAAAAGCACACAGCTGCTATTTTCTCTGTGCTGGCGCTCATTTCACCACTTATACAACTGCAAGTGATGCAGCGCAGTGCATGTCAACTCACATGCCGAGCAGACTCAATTAATCAAGTCTGCTCTGATGCACCAGATCTCCAGTGCATCTCAGTGCAAAAAAGTATGTGTATAAATGCCCCATGGTGCTTTCTACCATCAGCCCCATACTTAGTGAAAAAATACAGTTCTTGTGCTGTCAGCATTCTCCAGGACTGCACGAATCTGATGGAGAGAGATATACTAGGTGTGTGCAAAGCTTTGGTTGCTGATTTGATTCGGATGAGATTCGGCAGCCGAATCTCCAAATCCGAATCAAATCAAGAGACCCATTAATCTCTCCAAATCGAATTGGAAGCCTCTGAATTGATTCGGAGAGATTTGACAATTCGACCTTAGACACAGCTTTATATGTTTTTTCTACATACCTCAAGGTACCAGGTGCGGCTCATGAACACTGAGATGGTGGGGCAGATGGAGTATCCCACGAGAGTGCGGGGTGAGGAGGGTCCCCCGTGAGCTTGGTGGCGGACCCAGAAGTGAGAGTGGGACGCTGCATACCTCCCACCATCTCAGCGTTCATGGTACCTCAAGGTACGTAGAAAAAAACATATAAATCTGTGTCTGTGGTGGAATCACTGATTCTGTGAATCGGCATTGAATCTTCAGATTCGGCCAAATTGAATTGGGACAGTGATCCCAATCAGCAAATTGATCGTTGTCCCCCAAATTGGGCCAAATCCGAATCGAATACTACCTGCTTCACACCCCCCCAAGATGTACCCATGTAGGTGCTATTGTGTCTAGCTTATTTGAGATATATTCTCTGGAGCATTGTTGAAGTCAGGTTGTAATAGGATTCGTTTGAAAACAAACTAGTTTTTGTAGGTAATTCAACAAATAAACAAAAGCCTCCTAGGTTGTTAAAAACCTCCACTTTGGGAAATTAAGTCAAATTACTGAAGTGTTTAGATTAGTTAATGCTTCTCAGGCTTTTGCTATTTATCCTCAATTAGATAACCTCTTTGATTCTGCTTTGTTCTCAAAGTACATCTTCCTGATAAAAGATCAGTCCTTCTGTGCCAAATCAGTTAAAACACAGCTTGATCTGAGTCTTTTAATCTTATAACAAGAACATTTGTTTAGTTTCCTTGGTGGCTATTTTGGAAGATGCAGTGACAGACATCTCTGATGTACACTGATGAAAACATTATTCATATATTCCTATTCATTTAGAACATATATAAATAAAAACAGATATAATGTACATCCAAGTAGTTGGTAAGTGATCATTTAAATCAATATTTTTTATGGAAGTGAATACAAATATAAGGCATAGCCTTTTAAATATCTTGCTACCTAAAGAGAACAACCTGTCTTAGCACAGGTTTAGAGGAAAAAATATCTAAATAAATTGAGTGCAAAAGGTATTTTTTTCCTATATGAATGGTGAATACTCCTTTAACCATTATTCTTTGAAAGGACAGAGGAATCTTGGTAGCACAGCAGCTTTTAGCAAATGTCTATTTCTTACCTGTGAGATCTTTCCTGTAGTTCAAAATAAATTTGCAGAAAATGCAGCAAGCCCATATAAATTAAAGCGCTAAACTTCACTGTGATCATGTTTCTTTTCATCATAAGACAGGAAAAAAATACCCCTCATTTGTATTTATAACCTAATGTGTTTGGGTTTAATATAATTCAGTAGAATAGCCTACGCTTCTGATATTAATGATCAAAGTCATGATACTGAATTATTTGCTGTTAGCTCAGCCTTAGAGGCACACAGTACAGGAGAAAATATTCTTTGAAACCCACTATGAGGCCCATTGTATATCTGTATTTAAACATGTCTTTTGTGGAGGTCTGCATTTCTTTCTGTTATCTTCGGCTGCTATATGGTCAAGTTCTTTCGTAAGTAATGATACAAGGATTCAAGATATTAAAATAATTCTGTGGAACAAGTACAATTATTGAAATGTAATGTTTGAGGATTGGGGAAGGGCTATAATCTCGTGTTTCTGGGATTGCCCGAATATCAGTTCCAGGACTGAATATTAAAGATTATCAAATTGTGCTGGAAGTCATCCAAGCTCTTTGTTTTAGTTTATATCATGCAGCTCTCTACAGTATAGTAAGGTATAGACTGAGAAATATGAACTACAGATTTAGATTTGTTTGTAAGTAAAAGATATTTAAATGATTTTAACTTAAAAACTGTTAAAACCTATTACTTCAAATAATCGATCTGGAAAACTGACTATGTAGAACAAATCAATTGCAATAGTAAGTTTCGTGTATGCTTCTGGATAGAAGTCTGGATAGAAGTCGTGTAAAGATTCTGGATAGAAGTCTTTCCCAGAGAACTGTACAAGCATAAGGCCATTAGGTCATTGTCTTGTCTCCCCCCTGCATGGGATCAAGTATGCCTGGTCCAAGTGTAGCATTTTGGATTTCATTGTTATTGAATTGTATTTAATTGATTTGTGGACCATTTTTTCAATTTATCAATATGATTTTGAATTATGCTGCTCTCTCTCATAATGTTGGCAACTGTTCTCAGCTTATTGTTATTCACAAACTTTGTAAGCAGGTTTTCTGTTCCATTGTCCAAGTTGTTAATGAAAGTATTGAATAGAACTAAATACAAGACAAACTTTTGCAAAAATCCATTTGAAATGTTTACTTTGTTTTGAGAGAGAACCAGCAATAACTGCTCTTTCAGATAATTTTTTTAAAATCAGTCTTCTATGTTTTTAGACCCAAAAGGTTTTTGTTGGAGAATATTAATGAGGACCTGAAAAGGATATATAAATGAAATGGGGACTTAACTATTGTAGCTGCTATTACTTCTGCTTAAAATAAGTGTATGCAATTTATAATATATCACAATACACTCTTAGCCGCAGTCACTAGTAGTAAAGGAACAGTCTACTGGAACGGAAAGTAAGTGTCATGGAGCAATCTGCAGTGTTATGATGGTTAGTTACATGGGACCACATTGAAAATAAGGAGAAACACTTTAAAAAAAGAACAAATTAAAACAGGTTAATTGCTTTACGTTTTTAGCCATCCTAAGTGCACTGAAATTTAGATGTTCACGAAAAGGAAATGCATGAACTGATGGTATTTTTTTCCAAAGAATGTGTTTACCCATAAATTTAACTGTTTAATAATGTAGTCTACTTAAATATTTGTAGCTGTATGAAACTAATTAATTGCAGCATTACTTAAAAGGTAGAATTTGTCACCTCAAATTCCTCTTGAAATTTCAAATATTAATGTAAGTAACCGTGCATAGTTTATCAAAGTTAAATAAGTCTAGAGGCTGAAATGTAAAGGCTATTAATAAACACATTTCCCTTTCCAATTTAAAAAAAAATCCCTTTTCCTTACCTATGTTCCCTCCAGCACACAGTCTTCCTTAAGTCACCTGCTTTTTAAAATGTTCTGACTTCCATCATTGGAACCTGATACATTTAAGCACTGGGAAAGTTGAATCCTCCCATGTTGCAGAGTACAAGTAAACAGACTTCAGTCCATCAATTGCTCAATCTATGCCATGTTGTTTTGATCTGTTGATAGTTTGTGATTCACTAAATCAAATATAATTGTTAGTAAGAGTTAAAATTAAAACTGCACTCATGTGTGCAACTGATTTACTTCACTTGGCAGAGGATGTGCCAGATCAATATTTTCATTAAAAAAAAAAAAAATCACTCTGAAAATGAAAAGAGAAATCTACTTGAGCTCTTGCATGTATCACGTCTTCAATAGCCATTAGCAATAGCAAAGTAAGATCACTTAGAAGATAATGACCAGCTAGAAAATACTTCCGTACAGGAGCACAAGCATCAATTGTGTTCTAGTGCTGGTACTACACCATTAATGTATGGGAGTGGTGGGAGTCCTAGAAAATTAAGGATAATTTAAAAAAAGAAAGGATCGATGGAGGTGAGTGTGGGGACAGATAGTTGTAGTAGATCCCCAAATGGAATGAGACTGGGGAAAGTAGGACTTAGCTTTGTAGGAATGTTCTCTTAGTGCGTCAGCATTCAGGACCTATCTTGATGTATGTTGCTGCATTGACAACAAGGACCTGGGGTGCTTAGCTTCAGAGTAGAGGAGTGCTTCACACTAGTCTCTAATGACTTCATATGGCCAGTAAAAAGAGAAATGATTGAAATTTGAAGGGAGCTATGAGCAGCCCTTCTCAAATAGAGGGCATAAAAATGGAGACCTGGTTGAAATTGGGATTGGATTAAAAACTTGTCTCTGTATACATATGCACTTGTCTCATCATTTCAGGAAACTGTAAATGACCACACCTTAGCGTGGTTTCAAAATTTGAAGGGGTATTTTAGGTTCAAAATCAATTATAATGAGCTTTCCTGAAAATGATTTAGTGGGTGTCTACACATGCACTTCAATCTACGTTAGCCTATTTTAATGTGTATTAAAGTGTCATGTAAAAACCATGGGCACCTACACACATGCATGGAGCCTGCTTCAATGCACTGGACTTCTAGTGCATCAGAGCAGACTCGATCAATTTCCGTGCTCCAGCAGACTTAATGTGCTCTGGCAGCCTTGTACATCACATGTATCAGTGTTTCAGCATGTGTCTGTGCTGACAAAAAGGCAGCGATGCGCTTTAAAATAAAACATGTTCAATGAGCTTAGGTTCAAAGTGCCCTGCTGCCATTTTTTCAGCACAGGGATGCGCAGCAACACTGATACATGGGCGCTTTTAATTAGCACAGCTTGCTAATTAAAGTGCCCAGTGCCACGTCTGAGAGCACATCTAAAAATTCCCTATGCTTTTTTCTTAATGCACATTAAAATAGGCTAATGCACACTGTCACTTAAAAAGCGTTCTCTATAGTTAATGGGCATTCACCTTATACCTAACGATGGAGGTTACAAGGTTTGATACACCTTAACTAAAGCTCATTACGAACATATAGACATGGCCGCTGTTAACCACCCCCACTATGCAAATTCAGAAACGCACAGGTTACAGTTTTCAGGTGTCAAAGTAATGTTGTGTTGGGAAAGTAAAAATTACTCTCTTTATGGACAATATGCATCTTTCATTTTCCTCACTTTTCTGTTTTTACCCATTTGGATTGAGTGAGATAACCTCTACTTTGGGCTGGGGAACTGAGATGTGACTGGACAGCACATCAGTGTCTGAGCTGATAGGACCCAATTATCAGACACTAGGTAAAATAATCAAAAATGAATGGATGCCCCAATGACGTCACTTTTTAGGGACCAGAAACCAAAAAGATTGGACCAGTGTGACTGGGTATGAACGGCTGTGTTTTTTAAAGGCTTGCCTACTGTATAGAGATGCCACCATTAGCACTGTAGCTATGCCAGCAGAACCATCTTGTATATGGTAGCAAAAGGGTATTGTTTTGTCTATCCCCACTTCCCTGTACTGACTCTCTGAATGTCATTTAACTAAGGCAGGGCTGTCTCAACTTGTGGCCCATGGGCTGCTTGTTTCCCATAAAAGGTTAAGTTGCAGCCCGCGGGCTCGTCTCTGGCCACTGCTCTCTACATCATTTTGGCTGCAACAGCAGCCAGTTTGAAGGGTCCCCTTCTATCCTCCAGCTTCCACTATCTGCACCTACCCCAGGTTGTGGTGCAGTGCAGTGCAGTGCAGTAACATGTGGGAAACTGAGGTTGAGGCCATGGTCAGATGGGTGCATGATGCAGTGAGGGTTAGGGGTGTCCCCATGGTATGTGGCTTGGTGACCCAGGGTTCCATTGGTCCAGACCCTGGAATGTGCAGCCCCAAACTTCTTAGAAGGTGGACAACTCTGAGCTAAGTTATTGGAAACCTGTCAGCACAGCTCTGTCCATACTAGTGGATTTGTGAGCATGGCTAAAAAAAAAAAAAAAAAAAAAAAAAAACCACACACACACACACACACTTTGCAGTATAGACCAGACCTGTGTGTTCCTTCATTGTAGCCTCAGAGATGTACAGAGGAACAGAAAGAGAAGATGGATTTTAGAAGAACATGGCAAACCAGTTTCTGTATGCTGTTCCAATTGCCTAATAAATACTGTCTTTTTTGGAAAGGCTGCCTGCACATCTACAATTTCTCCTGGATCATTGCTTTCATGTAAGGGTTAGTCCCTGATAGGAGTTGGGCTAATTTAGACTTTGTGGCTGTCAGACAAACAGGAATGTTATAACCCAAGATCCCAATCTCTTATTCTGGATCTGGCTTTTAGATTGTATAAAGACTAGAGTTTTGAGCAAAAAACCCGGTAAACCCATGACTCGCTAGCATCCATGCCCAATTTTCAGTTGTGACCAAGTGCTTACCAATGCAACTGTTACTGTTTTGGGCACCTAAAAGGCTAAGTCACTTTGAAACTTGGACACTCTTAACTAATCTCAGCCTTCAAAACCCAAAGCCATTTAAATCCCAGGTATGAAAACATGGTTCTTGTGTAAATTGGCACACAAAGCACACTTCTATGAATGATTCTGGTCCCTGAGGGAGAGATCCAAATCATATTCATGTCAGTGGGTGTTGTTTCATTTAGGTTGAATAGATTGTGGATCAGCATTGCAGTCAGTGTCACATCTGCTGACTTCAGAGACAATAATACATTTTTACTACATTTTACTCCTGTTGGCAGTGCAGAATGAGCTGTTTTTCTGTTACTTAATGTGTACCATTAACAAAATTGTTTTCTGAACTTTGATGTTACTCTGAAAGCAGAAGACTGTGCAGGCATAATTTGAAGATAATGTGGTGGGCAGAGGTGCATCAAACCTGTATTACTGGTAATGATGCAGTTTGATTGTTTGGGTTTTTATTTTTTAAGGATTTGTGCACTTAAGAAAACATTAATCCATTCGTGTAAACTGTATACTTTTGATATGGAAAGCATTGAAACACAGATTCTTTTCTGTCTCTTCTTTAAAGTTGTTTTTCAGAATAGAATCAAAGGAGAAGGATCAAACTTAATTATAACATCCATTAGCTTACAGTGCTCTCATAGTAACATTATATTATACTCAGTGGGTGCATCTACATGTGTGCTTTACTGTGGAGTTGACTAATTAGCTCTGCAGTAAAGCATCACAGTCTACATGGGTATTTATACATGTGCGCTGGGGGTGGGGGGGGGGGTGCTTTAATTAGAGCAGCTCCGAGAGCCAGTCTAAAGCACCTGGAGCATCTCATGTATCAGCACCCCTGCACTTGAAGATGACAGTGGGGGTGCTTTAACTAAAGCTTGTCAAACGAGCTTTAGTTAAAGTAGCTCTGCCACCATTTTCAAGTGCAGGGACGTTGAATCGTGAAATGCTGGAGGTTGCTTGAGCGCAGTAATTATCTCACTGCAATCGAGTCTGCTCCGATACACTGTAATTACATTGCGTTGTATAGGCACTCCATGTGCACTAGTATTAGGGCGCAGTAAACTAATTAACTCTGCTGTGGGACAGTATTGTCAGGGACAGTACTATCGTATGACCAAATACTTTACTGCACTGAAACTCAAGTGTAGACAGTGACTGGGGGCATAAGTTGTCCCGTCAGCCCAGCCAGCAGGGGGCCTGCTCCTCCCCAGCTCAAATTGCTGCTGTTCTGCATGCACATTTAGACTCTGTGCCCAGGCGCAGTTCACTCCAGCTCAAAGCATTAATTACTCATGTAGATGCATCCAGTGTAACTAGCAGCAAAATTTAATTCCTG
>NW_005842524.1:734586-756115 GCF_000455745.1 Alligator sinensis
GGTTGTAGATGCAATGAGCAAAGTTTTCAGATTGAGCTGCTTAACTTTGGATGGTAAAATCCATATTTAGACTCCTAACTGAAAATGACCTATTGTTTCAAAGATACCGAGCCATTTTGAATCTTACATTTATCAGTAGTAATTAAGTAAAAATGTATACGCGCGCGCGTGTAACAGGGGGCCTCCTCAAGGAGGATCTCTGTGGCCCGCCCCTGTTCTTGGGCCAACCGCCCGCCCTCTTGTCCGCCACACCTTGATGTTAATCGATTCACTGATTGATGTCAATTAAGCGTGAGGCTGCCCATTTTGGTGCCCCGATGCCAGGGGGCACTCTCTGCTGCTCCTTTCCTCCAATACCACAGCCCAAGCCTCGCAGATGGCATCTTGGCGTTTACATCCTCACCGGTCCCCACACTGGGCCCCAGAATCATCCTAACAGGATCCCTCCGTGATCCCTCCAATCAGAAGGCCTCTCCGCCTTCATTCAGGCTACCTAGTCCCCCAAAACCATTTTCCCCTCTCGGGTGTGGTCCCCCCAGGACCTCCGGCTACTAGCCCTGGCCCACCTCCAGGCCAGTCAGAACCCCAGGCCCCCGGCTCTTGGGCATCCCTCACAGTGGGCCCCTGGCCCTTCTGACCCTCCTGGTCCTGGCCCCGGCCCCAGCATGGGCCAGTCGAGGGTACTCTCTTGTTCAGGTCAGGTCTCTAGCCCCTCACTCTCTCCCAGGGTCCGCCCTCTGGGCCCTTCACAAACACTGGGGTTACCCACCCAGTGGTGGGGGCAAGGGGTTAAGGTGCCCCAACCTGCCTTTCATCAGGGTGGTAACTGGCCTGGCATTTCCTGAGGGCTCCTGCACCACTGAGAGCCCCACCAGGCCACCCACTCCCAGCAGGGTGCAGTTTTAGGTCAGGACCCGGACCCGGACCCTCCTTACCATCCCCTACAGCCCCTCCCTTACCTCCAGATGTAGAGCTTAGCAGTCCTCCAGCCAGGCAATGTTGCTGCCTGTCTTCCAGCAGCCAAACTGCCCTGTTTATATAGGCAGCTCTTGCCTCCAAAATGGTTGCCCTCATCAGGCACCTGGTGGCTCCCCGCAGGCCCTTAAAGTGGCAGGCACACACAGTGCCCTGCCACAGTGTGCATTCATGAAGTTCTTATGCATAAATCAGGCAAAAATATATGCACCTCATCACACTGAACACTGCAGATATACATGGACAAATACAGTAAATGCTTATGTAAATGTACTTTTGGGCACAGACCTAGGTCTTTACCTTGCAAAAACTGTCTCTGAACATGACCTACATTGGTTCTATCACAAGGTCCAAAAAATCCCTGTGTTCTATATTTAAATCAGTGTAAATTAAACTTGGAGTGAAAACTAATTTATAACAACAGACTTGGGCAAGTAAATATATATGTGCATATCTAGCTGTATAGATGGATGGCTGTTATGATGATTGTATATATGGCTGTAGGCATGTGTATCAACATAAAAGCTCCAATTTGTTTTGCAAAATGTTTTTGTTGCACTTGCCCTTCACTTTTCGTGTCCTTTTACTTCAAATTTGGAGTGAAAACGAAGTTAACAAACAATGCCAAGCAATGGAGGCTTCTTATGGCTGAATGACTTTGTCCTGGCAATACAGTAAGTGGTTGGAAAAGTATCCAAAGCTGCAAGGAAATAGTTTTCCAGTCTTGATCACATGAATGGAAGTTTTGGAGCTAACTAAGGAGAATTATGTTACATGGCGCTAAGGATTAAAGGTAGACAGTTTGCTTTTAATAGGGCATTCGCCTGCCAGAACAAAGAGGCAAGGAGAAGAAAAGTTTCTAGGACTCTGAACAGTCCTGGACTAAATGCCAAAGAATGCTAGAGTAGTGAGAAAATCGAGGCAGGAATTTTGTGAATCGTTTATCCTTTTGTTTAAATCTGTGTATCCCATGTGTTTTCCCTGAATAAACTTTTTAATTTAGAAATGTGTCTGTAAAATCCCTCGCTCTCTCTGCCTCCCTAAAGTTTTTTCAACTATCACATGTCTTTACCACATTAATCTGTAAATCTGTGTGTGTAGGTGCAGCTCTGAGAAAATTACACTTAGGTAACTTGGGTATCTTGGAGAATCAGTTCTGATGCATGACTGATCAAGCTAGATTACTTACATCTGACACAGAAACTGGATTTGAAATGAGTCAGAAAACAGGCGTGGTCATTATTGACCTCACAGCTGTCTGTGACACTGTATGGCATCAAGGCCTCAAATATAAACTGTACTCTATGGTACCTGACCACAAGCTATGTGCTTTCATCATGCTCTCCAGCAGATCATTCACACTCACTACCAACCAAGGAGAAAAAAGCAGAGTACGAACTCTGAAGAATGGAGCCCCACCAAGAGTCCGTGCTACCACCAATATTTTCAGTGTCTATGCCTCAGCCTTCCTGCATACAACATCTAAGCAATACATGTACGCTGATGATGTCACCATAGTAGCCCAAGGAATAGACGTGACAGAACTGGAAAAGACACTGAGTACTGACGTGGAACTCATCAATGATTATCTCCAAAAGTGGCACTTATAGATGAGCATCAATAAATCAGTATCTTCAGTTTTCTACCTGGATAATCATTGAGCCATGAGTATGCTGAATAACAGAGTAGGCAACCACATCGTTCCCATGAGCATATCCCAATCTACCTAGCAGTAACATTAGGCTGTTTTCTCACCTAACAACATCACATTCAGAAGGACAGCAGTAAAATCTCCGCATGGGTATCTGCCTTAAGATGTTTAGCCAGCATGACATGGGGTGCCAACTTCAAAATGCTCAGAACCATTGCACTTGCAATAGTATATGACCCAGCAGAATATTGTACTCCTGCATGGTCCAGAAGCTGTTATACTAAGCTTCTGGACTTCATAAGATGGACATCTTGGGCGGCCCCCTGCATGAATGCGGTGTCCAGCGATCAGCACAGCGCTTAATCAAAAACTGCAATCTTTATAAATGCCCAGACTGGGTAGATGGAATCTGCACCTAAAGGCTAGGGACAGAAGTTGCACAAAAACCAGTTCAGAAACTGGTTTCAACCTGTAACAGAACAGAAGCTCAGTGCACGTAAACCAGTTTCAAAATGGCTGAAACTGGTTTAAGATAAACCTGGTTGTATGTAGTATCAGGCTGAACTGATTTGGATCAAACCGGTTTATGAAACTTCTGTTCCAGACCCCTTCCTGGTTCAAGTTAAATCAGAGTTCCCCAGCATCCCAGCCTGCTTTGCAGCCCTGGGCTGGGCTGTATTATCTGCTGCAGAGAGCAGGGCTGGCCCAACACCTCTGCTCCCTAGCAGGAGCAATGAGGGCTGGCTGACAAGGGAGGAAGGGAGGGGGAGGAGGCAAGCCCAGCTGGGAATGCAACCCATTTTCCAGGGGGGGGGGGGCTGCCCCCCCCAGGCAAACTCTGTTTGGGGTCAGGGAGGGGGGGTTAAACACCCTTTCCACTGCTCAAACTTACTGCTGGTTGTGACTGAACTACAAATCCCAGAGGCTCTTAAAAGCAGGAAGAGGAAGTGATGAGCAATCCTGCAGAGTCCTGCTGCTGTAATTCTGGACTGTGAATCCCAGAGACCTCGGGGGCAGCAGGAAGAGGAAACGAACATACAGCCCATGCTGGCTATATGCCAGAGAGCTGTGCTCTAGTACCCCAAGGCTTCTGGCTTGAGCCACGGCAGGCATGTGGCTGCATTTCCTGAATCAAAGGTAAATATCTGTTCACTTGTGGTTCAATATAATCTCTGCACTTTAGACTAATTTGCAAAGACTGAATTAATTCAGCCTTGGGCTTTTTGAGTGTCTGTACTTAGCCTGAGTGATAATACCAGATAGTGGCTCATAGATTTGTAAGTTGGTATCTGACACCACATGTAACAAGAAGTCATGATGCTGGACTATGGGGTCCTATTTTCTAGGAGTAGTACCAAAGTGCCTGGAAACTGTTCCAGAAAATTAAGGGACAGTTTCTGGTGTCTACACAGAGTCAGAGATGTTCAGAAGCTTGCAGATCCAGTGTATGTGTAGGTCCAAATTTACAGACCAAAACATGGGGAGCTGGCCTCCACTTGAAAAAGGTAAGTGGAGCACTAACTTCCTGCCCTGCTGAGGAAGGCTTTCTAACAGGATGTTATCACTGGACTTTACAGAGTTGGTATCATTTGTTTTAGCTATAGACTTGTATGATAAATCTCAAATGCAAAACTTCAGAGAGGAATCCTGTATAACCATTTATCTTCTAGAATCTCCTGATTGCTGAAAACAGAATGAGAATAGTTGTTTCTGCTTTTCTGTCTGTCTTCACCTTCATAACAGTTTCTCAAATATTCAATAGCATGAAATTAGTATGCTTATTGCCTGCTCCCTTGCTTTTCACAGGATCAGCAGAGTAGCTATGAATCTGATCAGTCTTATTAATTTCATTCTTGGAGTTCTTTTTCATCTTGGAGTTGGCTGACTATGAACATCAGAAATGACATTAAATCAGTTTGCACTTGATTCACAATTTAGAAGGCTGTCTGAGTCATTTCTTTCTGGGGTTTTTTGGTATAATTCTTTAAGCTCTGTGTTTGTATGTATATAGAATATATATTTTAGTGTGAAAGATATTTATAATTCTTGTGTGTTTATTATGTACAGATGTGTTCCACTGAAGTATTTCAGTTCTCCAATTCTAGGTTTTTAATTACTTAAAAGAACGTGTATGTGGTCATAAAGCTAGTGGAAACCCAAACACCATTTACAAATTTTAGTTCTGTTTTTCCTTTCTCTAAGTTATTTGGCAGGCTTAGCTGCCAATAGTACATCATTTTCCTAATGAATTTAGAATACTAAGAGCATCAAACACTTTATTAAATAAAATATTAATGGTGAGCTGCTGAAATTATGTAACTTTTTTTTATATAACCTACTACTTTTACATGCAAAATAGTTATTGTTAGTAACGACCCCTCTCTGACATTACACCTATGAATAGTCTGTTAATTTTATTGTAGAATTTTCATATACCCTTTTTACTCAGAATCTACAATTTTATATATAGTAGCATTTTTTCTACATGAGGTTTTACCAGAATAGTTGTAACTACTACTAAAAGGGCATATAAAAATGCTGTTTTAGGAAAGCCATTTGAAAAGCCTCCAAATCCTGCAGCTCTAACTAGGTTGCCCTCAGGTTCAGTATACCAGTATATATCTCTTTTCTAAGAAGATAAACCTCCATATAGTGCCATGGCCAGCTTTAGTTCATTCTTGAAAGTAAATTAATTTTGCACTCAGTTCATTTCTCTGTTGTTTCTATATTCTGAGCTTTTGTCCATTTTACCTCTTATAGAACAGCCCCCTGAGAGAATGTCTTCCTGGTTTGTCTAATTGAATGAAGTAGAGTTTCAGATGACCAGGTGTTTTTTTTTTTTTGTTATTCTGGAATGGTAGAAGTATATAGCATACAATACTGTAAGCTCAGCTTGTTGATATATCTGCAGCTGGCTCTGTCTTTTCTCCTTTGAAACTCACTTGGCAATTTGCATAGTCTCTTCATTCTCTGCAAGTGAAGGTAACTGTTGTTTGCTTTAAAACATATAAGGTGCTAGAAATGTTTCAGTATTTCCCGTAAACCAGAAGAGAGAGAGAAGAGAATTTTCACTCAAGGTTTTAGACCTTTCCTTAAAAAAGTACCATAAGTGGCGTTTGCGTCTTATAAAAATACAGGCAGTCCTCGACTTACAACATTTCGAGTTACAACGTTTCACGCTCACAACTTTTATACATTGATACCCTGTTTCAACTTTAAGACGTCAGTTTCAACTTTACAACGTTTGGTCCGATGCGACGCCACGCCAGTGAACAAGTCCGCTGCGTTGCTCATCTCCCTGAAGATCATCTGTCCAAACTTCCTTGGACACTTTCTTTAAGAAAGCAGACAAGTCTCCAGAAAAACCTGCAGCCAAGACTCCTGGGAAGACTCCAGCCAAGAACCCTTCAAAAAGTCCAACCGAGAGCCTTTCAAAAAATCCAGCAAGGTCACCTCAAAGAAGTCCTTCCAAATCAATATGATTGCTATTTACAATATAAATAAATGAATTTAGCTATATTACTCATCTATAATTGATTGAGTACAAAATTCTGGGGTATTTTTGGTGAAAATAGGGTATTGGGCCTTGGTTCAGGAACCAACCCCCCCATTTATAACCTTGTTTCTTATGAGATAATTGGTTCCGAGTTACAGCGCTTCGACTTAAGACACGATTTTCAGGAACCAATTGTGTCGTAAGTCTGAGGACTGCCTGTAAAACAAATTTAATCACCTTGAACAAATATTCTGAAACTATCCTATTATGTTATTCTGTCGTAATATGTAGTATAGGTACACATTTCTCAGTTTTATTTTCCTTTTAAACGTGTTTATCATTTAGTTTTGCAGTCTAATTTTAAGAGGATTATTCAACACTGTAGGATAGGCTGGCACACCACACCAAGATGATTAATTTTGCTAAAACAGAAAGTCATGATATGTGTAGTGATCAAAACAAAATTATTCTTTAAAAAAACAAAGTAAACTTGTGTCTTGAATTTCTTATATGGAGGGTCCCAAGTTGTGCTTTTATTGAAATAGTCCTCATAGACTATGCCATATACTGCAACAGATTTCCTTCTCTCTGAACCCTACATTTTAAACCTGTTATGGCAAAATGTCAGTTTCATACCTTGCATGAAATCTGTAATGACTGAAAATAATTGCATCAACAACCATGCATAAGTATCTGGCACTACCTTTAGATGGCTAGGACTTTCCTAGGTTTTTCTTTTCTTTAAGCCCTGGCCAGTAGAAGAGTTTTGTTTTGTGTTTTAAATAAGGATAGGTGAAATATAAGCTGTGCACAACATACCACTTTATCACAATAAGGCATGTTGTACATATTTAGTCATATCATACCCACTGCATTTTCAACGTGTTTGTGTATATGTAGTTCTCTTCCTTTTTCTCTCCTCTCTTACATTCATCCTTCATCTAGTAAATATGTCTTTGCAAAGTCCATCTCTTGTGCCACTTCAAGTTGAGTGCTAAATGAGGTAAGGCCAAGCAGTTAGCATAATAGCTGTGGTTCCAGTAGGTCTTGAATTCTCTGTAAAGCACTACACATTAGCACTTAGGATGCCTAAATGAAGTTGCCTCTACTGTAGTGCTGGAAATGGGCTGTTATGTTAGTGGTGGTGCATGTCTCTGATGGTCATTATGCTGTTCTAAAGCGTATTCAAACCAGCCTGATCAAAGAATGTCTTGCATTCAAAAGATTGTCTGACTCTATCCCAACTACATAGTTGGTCCAATAAAAGATATCACGTTCAGAAATCCTTGCCTATCTTGAAATCAGAAAGCATTTTCAAGTGGTAAACCGTTGGTTTCTTTCTTTTACTAATACTGTTATCTTTAACATTGTGGATCCAGTTGGCCGGGGTTATAAACATTTGCCTTTTTGAAGTATCTTTGAGTGCTTAGTGTTGTTTAATTTTAGTTGGAAGAATGGATTGAGCGCTTATTAGTTTTTCACAGAAATATTTTTCTGTGTCGTAGTCAGAAAAGATGGATAGAAATTGCATGTTCTAATTCAAAAGAATTTATGCTGTATAGTGTATTGCTTCTTTGTCTCACCACTTTGCCAAAAAAGGAGGTTATATGCACTCTTTTGGCTGTTTTGGATCCTTGCTGAGAAATTTGTGTAATAGTACCTTTTCTGCTGATGGAGACAAGGAAGACAGTAAGGATACCACTCAATACTCAGATTGTAGGTTGCATTTGCAGGATAGTCTATTGGACTGTGTGGAATATTAGAAAGTCTTCTCTGAAATTGCACTTGAAGTTATTACCCTAAATACTTTTACTTTGAAAAATTCTGCATATGATATGGAGGGAAAGCTGCTTAATAACCCAGAAGCTCTGCTAATAAATCTTAAAGCCATGTGTATGTGTGTGCACACCCATAACTGGTTCTTCATCCAAGTGTTTGTATATTCTCAGCACACTGTCCCCACAAGTAGTGAAATGGGCTGAAATCCTACTCATTCACAATTCGTTATTAATGTTTCTTGTGTTAGACATACATTAGTGCCTTATACAAATGCAGAGTGGGGAGGCTTTCAAAGGAACAAATGGAATTTAGGCCCAAAATCTTCATTGTCTTTCATTGGGTTGAGTATTTAAATATTATACTTGTGGTTTCTTTAAAAAAAATGTCACTCGTGATCTAACCTAGGAAAGATTTCTTGAGTCACAAATCTCCTACTCTAACTCCTGTTACCTGTCCAGTTTAGCAATTTCCTAACTTCTTGGCAATATGTTCATGTTTTGTTTTGAGAGACTGAAATTATCTAGGCAAGAAACTCCTTTGCTGTTCTTTTGTATTTTCTTTCCAAGGGATTCCTTTTTGTAACTAAGCTGTGAATAACTTGTATGTTTCACTAATATGAAATTTCTGTTTTCAATAAGAGAAATACACTACTTATAGACAAAAGAAAATACATTAACTTCGCTACAAATCGGTACCATGGTAATATGCTTTCACATGGTAGTATGAAAGCATACTACTATATGTAAAAGGGACAGTTTCCTGTTTTCATTGTGAAACTCATCTGAGTGTAGCACTTGGTTTTGTATATTCAAGTGTGACTTCTCTACCAAACTGAACAGTATTCTTTAGTGATCAAAGTTTTGTACAGTTCCTCATATATATGTGCTAGCACAGGTAGGCCTAGATGCTGATTGACCTCCTGGATATCTCAGTGGCACTTAGGTGTCCAAGGGTGGAACCATATCATCTTTCATTGCCTTTGTGCCTCCATAAACATGTTTATGGAGGCAAAAAGGCCATTGTGGCCGCAATGAAACTACTATCAAGTTGTGCTGCTATTTAACAGTGGACATCTGTTTAATGGTGGGAGAGCACTGCCAGTCTGGAGCTGCCTTCAATCTCCAGCTGCCCCAGGCAGGTGCTGCAGGGGCCCAGTCCTGTATGCCCTGGCAGTACACATGCAGGATCAAGTCCTTCAAGCCCAGGGATCACCTGTCTGGCTTTCCCAACTTACTGAGTTGAGCTCCTGAGATCTCTTAGTAAGGTTGTGGGGGGGAAATCAAGGTTTCCCTGCCTGCAGACATGTGCCCTGAAGATGCCCTTTGGAGGTAGGGGAAACTGGACGGGTTCTCCCAGGCTTGAGGAACCCAACCCTACACAGTAGGCCAGTAGAACATGTTGTTGTCCATTGCACTGTAGTATCAATAAGTGAGGCCACAGGCAATGTGTGTTTTGCCCAGTGGTGTGGATTAGCTCTGCTGGGACACAGCTGTTCAATTTCATTTGGCAACATCTATTTCTAGTCTAAGTGTAAACTTATTCTACCCTGCTCAAGTCTTTTTATGAATTAGTTTTATACCTAGGGAAGGTGCATTTAAGAAGTACACCTGTTAATGGTTTTTCAGGTAACTAGAAGTGTGGGAAAACATTGCACTTAGAAGTCCAATAGATAGAATAGGATCTGGCCCTTAGGATTGCATCAACCTTATTGTACTGTTTTAATTTTTAAACTTGCCCCTTGCTCTGGGAAAAAGAAGGCTTGCATTTTTGTTCATGAAGTGAAAATACCTAGACATTTTGCATGATGGGATAGTTTGTCAAGTGGTCACAGTGCGATTGAAGTCTGGATGCTAGATAACAGATGTCAGAGTGGATAACTGGCCACTGTCACTGCTACTCCTTCCTTTGCTTTAATGTAGTCTCCATGGGAGACCTCTACAGGGCCCATTTACTTGGAACATGTTAAAGGAGAGTCACCTGTGTGCCTGAGTCATACAACTGAATCAGCCGTTTGGAGCCAAACAATTTCGAATGAACAGTCCTGAGGGCTTTTAAAAATTAACCTTCTGCAAATTAGACAGACAGACTCTTTCACTTTCCCCTGTGCAACCTTAATGTGGTCCTCTTATGAAAGTTCATTATGTTACAGTCTTTAATTACATGATGACATACTATTCTTTCCATAGGACTCTTGTCTCATTAGACATATAGAAAGCTCATTTATTATGAAGTTATTCCGTGTTTATTTTGCCTCCTCATTCAATATATGACAGGACTTATTTATGGCATATTATGTAATCCATGCTTTGAAAGCAGAATTGTTCATTTCTGCATGTTGTTTTTTTCATGATACCACTATTATTTGAGTACTTCATAGACATTCATGATTTTTTTTTTTTTTTTTACTCCCTGCACCTATGGGATGTAGGGATGGTATTATTTTATAGATACGGAACTCAAAAATAAGAGAGATTAAGGTTGAAAGCATATGTAATTTTGGGTGTCCTATTTGAAACACGGAAGACCTGATTTTTAAAGGCACGTAATGTTGTGTACCAGTTTGTAAGGTCATGTCATAGCTTCTGTTGGCTTCAGCTGTAGTTCTGAGTGTTTGGCACTTCACATCATAACACGCGGAGTCAAAGCAAGCACCAAAAAAATGAGGATGAGTCGATTAATGAGTACTTGTGGAGAGGTTGGTTGTTTTGTTTTGTTTTATTTTTTTAAAGGATGTGACTAACATCAAATTGGAGAGTCTGAGCATATTCAGGTTATGTGCATGCCTTTTCCACCCCCACCAGGTACTGTAAGGAGAAATGGTTGCCTGTGATTGCAGGAAACTGTGCTTGGTGGCCCAGGTGGTTCTTTCCAGTTCTATGTTCCTGTAACAAAGGTCATGTGATGTATATGGAAATGTGACTATTTATTCCCTTTAATCTTTTCTGCACTAGGAATTTTACCAGTTGCTGAAAATAGGTATTATCGTTGGTGCAGGCGAGCCTAGTCTACATGTGGTTTCACTGCCAATCTAAATCGGGACAAGCCAGGTTTATCACTTTTCCAGAGAATATGGTTAAGCTGTGCTCCATAGTTCTGAAAGGAGGCTAACCATGGTTATCCATTGTTTGCAATTAAAGTTAAACAGTAGATAATTTATTTCTGTTAGCTTTGGGTATTTTCTCCTAATGTAGACTAGACTTTGTGTCAGTCTTCTGAGAATCCCAGTGAGATAGGGTTTCTCAAAGCATGAGTTGTAGCTGCTGATACAGCTTTTGTTTGACCAACCTTGCCTACTTCCTAAGTTAGAGCATAGACAGATGCACATTTCATGTCATGTCTGCATGATCTTGTGACAAAAAAAATCAGACAAATCATCCTAACTTTGAATTAAACAGGGTTAAAATTGTGGTGTGTTTGCTACACTTATAAAGCTACAGAATTATACAGAAGGAACAGTTATATCGTAACAGCTTATAACCCTATTCTTTGATATTGACACAATTGTTTTTCCCATCAACCCCTTAATAGGTATTATTGGCTCAAGTGGAGCTATGCTAATTTACAATACCTGAACATCTAGAGCTACAAGTGCTATTCTCAAAAACTGCTATGGAACTTACCAGTGACCACATTCTATAGAGTTGATGAAAGTTTGTTTTAACAAAGATGCTGTACACCTTGTACTTATTTTTAGTCTAAACCACACATGAAATAGTTGGGTTTTTTTGCCTAATGCTTTGCATTCTATGATTTAGCAGTATTTCTAGTGGAGATATTTCTTATACACTATATCTTACCGGTTGTAAATGCATAATAAGATGTTATATTAAATACAACCTTTTGTTTTTATACGTCAAGCAGTAGAGACTAGCAGAAACCTCCTTAACTGTAATGTATCTGTCCTCTTTGGATTGAATTTGTTCTTGTCCTGCTACATTAGATTGTCACTTCTCACAGGTACTCACTACAAAGAGTTCACAAACCAACTTCATTTCAGATATTTGTTTCTAAAGATTTGTTTGTCAAAAGATTGCTCATAAGGAATGATTCCTGAAAGTAGCGATCTGTTTGCAGTTAATTTGAGACCAGAAATGAGGCTAAAAATCTCAAGGGCCACGTCCACACATGGTGTGGATGTTTGGTTCCCCGGGAACAACTTGTGGCAGCACATCTTGTGCTGCCAGTAGTTGTGCCTGGGGAACGCCTGTGCCACGCACCCTCTGACGCACAAGTTACCCTGGGGGCAGTAGGGGAGGCTGGGGCCAGCACTGGGCTGGCCCTAGCAGCCCCGGGAACAACTTGTGGCAGCACATCTTGTGCTGCCAGTAGTTGTGCCTGGGGAACGCCTGTGCCACGCACCCTCTGACGCACAAGTTACCCTGGGGGCAGTAGGGGAGGCTGGGGCCAGCACTGGGCTGGCCCTAGCAGCCTTACCTTGGGTCCTGGGGGCCTCCCAGGGCTGCAGCAGTGGCGATTCTGCTGCATGGAGCCTGGTTGGCAGCTGCAGCATGGCTCCGGGTGACCTGGCTCTACTTTGAGTAGCACACACTGCCCGTGCATGCGCTGCTCTGCTTTTTTTCTTCTCAGGTTTTTTTTCTCTTCACGCTGCTCCCTTGCAGCACAGAGAACATCTGAACAGGCCATATGTGGCGCCGGAGACGTGGCTGCAGCTCCACATACCTTACGACTGCACGTGTCTGGATGTGGCCAAGCTGTCTAAAAAGGGGTAGTTCACTCAGCTCTGATACTAGATATGCACAGGTGAAGTTAGTTTTTGCATGAAACCTGGAGCCTAGGCATAATAATCTAAATGTGAAGTATTATCATCTGTTATATCCGTCAGACTGGGAAATGCTTATGCTCCGGAAAGAGAGAGTTCATTAATTACAGAACTGTCAAATTCTAGCCAGAAGCCTGTGGGATATTTACATAGTGCTACTGAATGAGAGTGCGGACACAGAAGTGGTAGAGATTTCAATGTTCTCTCTCTCCCATGCTTTTACCCACTCTTTGTCTTCCTGTCCTCCATTCAGTTCTGATTGGGTGGGAGTGGCACACCTATAACCGGTCAGCCCACGCCTCTCCTTCAGTCAGTCCTCCTAACAGTCACCACTCCTAACTGTGTAACATATGGCCATGGCAAGTTGCTCAGATGTACTTAATTTGGGGGAAAAAAATCCCTATTTTTTCTCAGTGTTTAGCTCCATGCTCTGGAGCCATGTGTTTCAGAAAGGAGGAGGGTAAAGAAACAGATTAGCAGGGTGGCCTGAGTGATGGCAGGAAGATGCGGCTGATGGAGTGGAACCACTCGCACTTAATTAAAGCAGCTTGACAAAGCTTTAATTAGCATTACACTGGTATGTATGTGGACAGGAAGCATATCAGGCAAAGGGTACAAATGCCAGTCTGTTCTCCTCTTCTGTAAAATGCTTTCAGTTTCTTAATTTAAAACACCCTTATTAGAAAGATAGAGCAGCCCCTAGCCTTTGTGCTTGAGCTATATTAGGCAGTGAACCCAAATGGGTACTGAATTACAAGTAGTGTTTATCAATTACTCCTGCACTGATAGCATGGAAATTGATTTAGAGTAACAGAAGACCAATTAATGTGGTCTGGCTCTGTCATCTAAATGAGATTTATAAAGGCATCATTTTGCCACACCCAACACATGGCCCTGTAAAAGCTTTGTGTAGCGGGTTGCAGCAGCAGCAGTTCAGAGGGAAGATAGATTTGTGGGCTTTGTTTCTTATTTTTCAGTTTCCTTTGGTATTTTTCACTATTGGATATTTTAAAGAGATTGGGTTTGAGTTGCATTCATATTTTTTTTGGAAGAATGTTCCAGTTAGCATTTGTTTTATTTATACTGCTAGCATTTGGAATTTTTATTGTCAGAGAGCAAAGCAGGGATACTATGTGTTTGCATGTCTCTTTAGGGGTTTACATGTATCGAAAAATTGTATGTGGATGAAAATAAGACTTCGAGGCTTTATGAGGCATGATTTCTGTCATCTCTCTGCCAGTCCTAAATTGTAGTCCAATTGAGAGGTCCCGGTCTTACAAAGTGAAACAAGTATATGCAGCCTTTGCCTAGGAAGCTATCTTTGCAGAATTGGAGGCTCTCTTTATAGTGTCATCAGGGCTGGGACAGTATATTCCTAGAAAGCAACATATTTCCCCAAATCCTCATTGGTTCCTTTGGCCATTACTGCAAATAAACTAAATTTTCTCTGGGGAAAAGAGCATCACTATTAACCAATGAAGAACAAAGGAAGATTTTTATTGGTGGGGGACGTAAAGATAAAACTATAGTTTAAACAGTCTTCTAGCTGCTAAGTTAGGCTTTAAAATATGGGTATGTTTTATGGCATGTGGCTGCTTTTTAATTGACTTTTAGAAACAACTCAGTTTCTGGCAACTAGATCTTATGAAGGAAAAGGCAACAAAGCAGGTAATTTTCAATGGTCCTTTCAGCATACATGTATACACACTCTGGAGCCAGATTGTGGTATTAAACAGTCTTTTGGCAGAAGGCATAGATATTGTTACGGTAAAAGTCAGATCATTGGATAGAGTAAATTTAATTAGATGTGAAAGAAATAGGGGAGCCAAGTTTTTGTAGCATGACTCATAATTTAGAAGCTGTGGACCAAATCCATCAATGAGAATTCTCTTGGAGTAACAACTAAAGTGACTAGGAGCTTTGCCAGGAAAAGGACTCTTCAGTATTTGGCCTTCTGTTTTTTATGACTGGTGCCCATTAGCTCCACTCTGTGAGTATGAGCTAGTCTGCATTCTTGGTTTTGAAACAGGCCTGTTCCTTCCTATCCAAATGCATATTTGTGCTAGTCTAAACTGTTGTAGCAGAGATAATTGTTTTATTAAATATTTATTACAGCAAACAGGATTCTGGATATCAGTCTCTCTCCAAGTCTTGGTTGGTATTTACTGTTTCAAGACAATGGTTTAATTACACCATTGTATAAATATCATGGCAACAATTCTGCATGTTCAAAATGTGCTCAGTGCGTGTGTTTTGGGGAGCTATTAATATGTATAAATGCAACATTAATGCAGCTATACAAATACGATTCTCTATAAGTGTCAGGCAATTTGTAAGTGTTTTTCTGACTACTGTTGCTAAACCTTCACGTGTAGTGCTAGGCGGGTTATCTTCTGTTCTTCTTAGTGCTGATGTGGGAGTGTCGTGTCAGAGAGCCAGATGCCACTCCCATATTCTGAAAGCCAATTTAGCCCTTGTATAACTAAAAGATGCTGCCACTTAGCTCTGAGTTTGCCCAGTTAGGATTGATGTAATAGAGTATGACGTAAATGCTACATCTTCATTGCTTGATGAACTATCCTTATACCAGGGTTTGGGGCAAAAGAACAAGTCTGGGATCTGGCACATAGGCACTGCAGACATTCTCTACTGATTTGCTTCCAGCATCTATAGTAACCACAGATCAATCTCCATAAGGTGAGTCTGGGAATTACAGACTTTCTGGCTCATGATCCTAATGCCAATTACCTTGGCAATGACATTTTGATCCTAGTAGACCTCCTAGGTAACTGGCAGTTAGGCATCCTTGTTTGTATAGTTACTTAAGTAAGTAGCAAATGGCAGGGTCTGTATGGCTTTCAGTTGTTACCAAACAACAGTCTATAGCACTATTACCCACTGAGGTACATGGGTTCCTCAAACCCATGTTCACAGTAGACTGAAAATAAATTTAAGTGTGACAGTGGACATTTCTGATTCATTAGAGCACACATGAAAGATGCATGAAAACACTAAAATGTGCAACCTTGAACCCTAATATAGTAAGAGATAAGAGGATTCTGTGAACCCAGGTGTTGTGGTTACTAAATTAAGGTCCTTAAGTTGGTTCAGCTGCCCTTTTAAATGATAGGCATAGGACTTTAGCTCACTGTGGATTCAGAGGATTTCAGCCGCCTTTCTCTGTTGAAAGATATTGCACCATTATTTTCTGCTTGTAAGATAGTGCAGTCCTATGCTGGGAAATTGGAATTCAGTCTTCACTGCTGATCTCAGTGTTTGTAGTCTTCTGACCTGTGGAGACCTGGCTGAAGGTGATTTTGCTTGATACTGCCATTTGGTGACTGACCACAACCATGTTTGGTCATTACTTATGAGATGTATAGATCTGATGAAACGTACAGATTGAGGCCCCCATAGGGAGGGAGCTGGGCAGGGCTGGGGATGCTGCCCAGCTGTGGCAGCGCCTGGGGGTGGGTAGAAATGTGTGGCTGCAAGGCCTGGGCAGGAAGTGGGATGGAAATATGGTCTGATTGTCCAGGGAGTGGGAGGGGGCTGGCTTCTTGCCACTCCATGCACTCTTGGGAGGGCAGGGGGGGCACCTGCCCCCCACATTTGTGCATGGGGTAGTGGTGGGGGTGGGTTGCCTACTGGAAGCTTGGGGCTTCTTGCCCTGTTGCCCCTCCCCCTGGGGCCTCCACAGCAGAGCGGGTGGGACCCATTTTGGCAGGGCAGAGCAGTGCGGGGAGGCTCGGTATCACCACTGGGAGCCTTGTGCTACCATGGCAAGGTGCCCCTTGCCTGCCCAGCAGCAGAGGGTATGGCATCACAGAGTTGTGGCCCTCACTGCTGCTGGGTGGGCAGAAGACATCTTGCCATAGTGGAGCGGGGCTCCCCGCCCTGTTTTGCCCTGCCGCACCAGTCCGCCCGCTGGGCCGCGGAGGCCCCCAGGGGGAGGGCAGCAGGGTGGGGAGCCCCAAGCCTGCAGCAGGCAGCCCTCATCCACCCTCCCTGCCACAGGCTTCACTCCAGCCATGCTGCCCATGGGGGAGGGGGAACCAGGCTCTATGCTCCGCTCCACTGCAGCTGCCATCACTCCCCATGGGCACTGCTGCAGGGAGCAGGGGGCTGCAGATCCAGGTGTCTGACCCTGGAGCCCTGGCAGCTGGGAGCCCACTTGGAGGCTATGGGTGGGGAGTGAGGGGCACCAGCAGGGCTTGGGGGGCTGTGGGTCAGGAGTGAGGGGCACCAGCAAGGCTGAGGGGCTCTGGCTTGGGAGTTGGGGCAATGACATGAGCAGGGCACTGGCATATCAGGGCTGCTCTGTGCCACAAAGTACTGAGGCGGCATCCACAGGTGGACCCGCATTCTGGTGAGCGAAGGAGGCAGGGAGAGCTTTGATTTTTCTGTGATTAAAAAACCCAAAATCAAATGCCAAAATGTATAGATATTTGGAATTTATTTTATTATAGTGATTAAGAAACTGATGGGCTTGCAAATTGCTTGACAATTGTAAATATATCAATAAAACATTGTATTCAACTGATACCTATGGCATTTCATTTTAATCATAGAAAAACATGGATTTGGGGATTTTTAACAAGAGAATTTACTTTTTTTATCAGAGAATTTTGCATTTTTTAAACAGAGAAAACCAGGATCCCTGCATAAATATAGTCTATTGTGGCTGTGTAGTTATATAACTATGGTCAAAAACCATTTTACAATGAATTTTACTTAATGGATTCAGGTCACAGCTGAATTGTTCTTAACTGAATGAGCCCAGTACAATCTTGCTATTGCCAGCAGATTTTTCAGACAGCTGGTGATTTGTACATACTATAGACATACAGAAGAATATCCTTTAACTCTTACATTTGATTATAGAGTCTGTCTTCAGCTATGATGTATTTTTTTTCCTTGGTTTAGCTCCAGGAATTACTCTACGCATTGGCTTTACCAGCATTTCTTTTGGTGGCAGTTGGTATCTCTATTGGGAGGGATAAAATGCTACAAACTCCATGAACTAATTGATTATTGATGACTATGTAAGTTATCATGTTTACTCAATATAACAAAAGGTTCCACACCCTCCCCCCACATCAGCATGGGAGAAAAAAGCTCTCCATCTTACATTTGCATACAAGGAAACCTCCTTAAGTGCATTGTATATCATTAACTGCTGCCGAAAGCAGCGTGTGCTCAGTAATGGAAACCAACTTTGAAGTTGATTAAATGCAGCTGGTAACTGAGCGTAACTATAAAACACGTGGCCCATGTTGGGCAAACATGCTGATGGGGACTTACCACTATAAGTTACTGCAGCCCTTCTGAATCAGATGTATAGTAGTGCCCTTTGCATGCAGTCCCCTACAAGGCTAACTTTTAGGCAGCTTAGGAGTGCTGCTTAAAATTGTGTTTATGGAGTATCTGTACTAAAACTTGCAGCAGTTTTAAAAAAAAGTGAAAAGCATCAATTCTGGATGACCTAAGTCTGTGGGTACCAATAGTAATTTGTCTACATGCAAGTTACTACAGGCATGTTTATTCCAAATTTGGTGTTTTCAAATTTACCCTTCACTTCCAGGTACTCGGGGAGCGTGTAGGGTGACAGTTAGCAGGGGTGGCGGGGGAAGGGACTGTAGGGGGAATAAGCTGTAGGGGGCAGAGGGCAAGGGAGCCATCTGTGCCCCACCCTCCAGATTTACTTTCTTGCTGTAACAGTGGGAGGGGGACAAATATAAGCAAACGTCCAATAACTAGATTCCATATCTAGAAAATTACAACAAATTTTAAAAATTTCCGTATATAGAATCTAATTATTGGGGGGGAGGTCAGCTTATAATTAGGGACCTACCTAAATCATGGCGAAAATGGCTCCTTTAATCTTGCCATTTTCACTGTGTTCCACCCCCCACCCCCAATGCCACTGGGGGTTTGAATATGGTGGTTTTTGCTTCCTGGCCAATCAGCAACAAGCAGCAAGCATTGGGGCCTCTGGGGGCCTCTCTGCCAATCAGTGCGTGCGGGGTGGCATGCAGTGAAAACAGCAAGATAAACAGAGCCACTGTGAAGTGCACTTCTGCTGCGATTTAAGTAGGTCCTTAATTATAATCAGGGTTGTCTTGTATTCCAGTAAATAAGGTGCTTTCCTTTCACAAGCTGTTCCTGCAACAGATTTGTTTTCTGTAACAACAGGGGCAATTGAAAAATGCTTTTGGGTGTTTCCTTCCTCTGCAAAACTGAAAAAACATCCAGTTGTGTGGAATATAGACACCAAAATACAGTTCTGTTATGATTCAAGTCTTGCCAAGACACGTTGGGGTGAAGCAGAAATCAGTGGGACCTCCTTTGTTAGTTTATTCAACTTTTTTCCTGTAGTAGTAGTCCTGAATTAAGACATATCAGAGGTGGAATAAAATTGTTGCAATTATCTTTTCTACATATGCCCAACATGCATTTCCAGCCTGCACAGGTGGGTTATATGTGTATTTGATATGAGTTAGTGGAATTAGTTGAGAAGTTTCTGGGCAGGTATAGTATGTGTACTATATGACATGGTACAATGCTGCTTTCTTCATAGTTTTGTGGCAGAGATTTTATTAAAACTGGAGGGGGTGGTGAGATTGTAAGAAACAAAAATAAATAGAAGAGAAGGTTTTTCTTCTCCCCTTTTTTCTTTAGTTTAGACATAGCTAACAAAAAAGTACATCTAATGGGTAGGATGTTGAAAAGAAATGAAACTGTATGGGAAACGGGACCGATTCACTTTGGTTGTTTAATAAACATCTTGATTTGAGAATTAATCTATTTAGAAGCTACAGTGTTTCTGTGTGTGACCGGATGAATTCTGAGAGCTGCTGTGACACCCCCTGTGGGCCACCCTAGTCTTGCCCCTACTCCAAGGTCCTCCATATTAACCCCCCTTTCTGTTGCATCTGCCACGCCTTGATGTTCCTTCTGTGCTGATTGTGGGGTTGTCCCTGAGTCCTGGAGTGGTCTCCTTGGTGCCTAATGGACCAAATTGGTCTCTGGCTTCTGGGTCCTCCAGCCACTAACAGAGCCTTGTCAGTTCTGCAAACTGCTCATGTGCTCAGTTGGAACTACTTGCACCCAAATGGCACAACTTGAACTTGGTTACAACCCATGACCCTAGTGACCTTAATCAAGTCTTAGGGGCTCCAGTTGTGGTCTCCAGCCTCCCTGATAGCCGTAGCCATGCCTCGCAGATGTCACTCAGTCATCTTTCATTCTCCTGTACAGGCTCCATCCCTCTTGGCCTCATTCTGCAGGTTACTCTGGGCCCACTTGTTCTCACCACCTTCTTGACCTCAGCCTTTCTCTTTCTCAGAGCTCTGACTCTGGCCCCCTCAGTTGCAGCCTGCCCCAGTCTCCTCCACCTCTCTCTCTCTAGCATCCCTGCCCCTGATAGGGTTTGAAACCCAGAGTGCCTCTTAGGGACCCCTCCAGAGCCTCCTTACCATAAAAGAAAACTTATTAGCCAAACATCTGGATATTCTAAAAGAGGAGGAATGGGTCCAAAAACATCAATTATTCTTGTAACAGATCCTGCATATTTAATCCAAAGCTTTTTTCAGGGTAATGATTCATAGTTTGGAAGTTCTTTCAACTGATTTAAGAATTTCAATGTTTACTTGCCACCTATGTAATGCAGGGATCTAGCACAAAAAATGTACCCGTGAGATCCAGTAGCCAAAGCCCTCCTTTCTTTCCAGCTAAAGTGGCTTGGCACGGTAAGACCTTGAATATGTAATTTCTAATCTGTGTTAAACAATCATTTAAAATAGCTTTCTTTTCCAGAAATGTTCATATTGGTCTATAGTTTTAAAATGTACTTAATGTCTACCAGAATATAATAGGATATATTAATCTAGTTAGCTGATTATTTTCAATTGGAATTGTAACTTCCTTCTAGATAGTTGAAAAGATTTTGAAGTGCTGTTTGATGGTTGTCCTTAGAACCTCCAGTTTATAGTGGTATTTACAGCATTACATGATTTTCACTATACTAAGTGCTTAGAATATTACCCTGCTGCAGCTATTAAGTTAAAGGCAGCTGAGCAGGTATATGGAGACTATTACACATGGACTCTGAGTTTTAGCTCTTTTCCTGAAAGCTGTGGTACCTGTGACCTATATGTTGTTTTACACAACTGAATATATATTTCATCATATGTAAGTCTATAAGATTACATCTGGGATAGGGAGCAACTGAAATGCATTGGCCAACCTTTCACATGCATGGCAGACTTTTCTTTTTTTGGCCACTTTCATTTCTCTCTAAGTTCTATTTTTGTCTTCTTTTAGTCCATAAGGTCTTTTTTATTTAGTTTTCCTGAGGCAATAAATGATTCACAGAGCTGAGTTTATTCAAGAGGACATGAATTCACTCACCCTTTTATTCTTGGCTATCAGTTCCTACAAATATAACCGGCTTCATGACGCTCTGCAAGAAGGTCAGCCTGAAAAAGAGGTAGCATTTTAGAAATTCACATTAATGCTCTGCCATAAATATGCAAGTACTTTATCTTGAAAACTTCACTGTCTCAGTTTCCTCAAAAAAAGACTCTCAGGTGGCCAGGAGAAAAAAGGGAATTTTTTCAATTGTCTCCTGTGACTGAGCTATGCACTGATTTGTTGAGTGGTATGATTTTATATACAATTTATTTTTTTGTTTGCTGTTATTTTGGCCACATCTTGTAATAATATACTGTACCTTTGTTATTTGTTATGGCATTGGAGGGCAGAATATACAAATAGATTCATAGATGTTAGGGCCGGAAGGGACCTCAATAGATCATCGAGTCCGACCCCCTGCATAGGCAGGAAA
>NW_005842524.1:756384-766649 GCF_000455745.1 Alligator sinensis
TAAGGCTTGGTCTGTAGGCCCTTAACCATATGAGTGGCCCTTCTCTGGACCCTCTCCAGGTTATCCGCATCCCTCTTGAAGTGCGGCGCCCAGAATTGCATGCAGTACTCCAACTGCGGTCTGACCCGCGCCCGATAGAGGGGAAGTATCACCTCCTTGGACCTATTCGTCATGCATCTGCTGATGCACGATAAAGTGCCATTGGCTTTTCTGGTGGCTTCGTCACACTGCCGAGTCATGTTCATCTTGGAGTCCACTAGGACTCCAAGATCCCTTTCCACTTCCGTGCCACCCAGCAGGTCATTCCCTAGGCTGTAGGTATGCTGGACATTTTTCCTCCCTAGGTGCAGTACTTTGCATTTCTCCTTGTTGAATTGCATTCTATTGTTTTCTGCCCACTTGTCTAACCTATCCAGGTCTGCTTGCAGCTGTTCCCTGCCCTCCGGTGTGTCCACTTCTCCCCATAGCTTTGTGTCATCTGCAAACTTGGACAGAGTACATTTCACTCCCTCGTCCAAGTCGCTGATGAAGACATTAAAGAGTATCGGTCCAAGGACCAAGCCCTGCGGGACCCCACTGCCCACACTCTTCCAGGTCGAAGCCGACCCATCCACCACGACTCTCTGGGTGCGACCCTCCAGCCAATTCGCCACCCATCGGACTGTGTAGTCATCCAAGTCACAGCCTCTTAACTTGTTCACCAGTGTGGGGTGGGATACCGTATCGAAGGCCTTCCTGAAGTCTAAGTATACAACATCCACCCCTCCTCCTGTGTCCAGGCGTTTCGTAACCTGGTCATAAAAAGAGACTAGATTGGTCAGGCACGATATAAATAGATACCATGTAAACACCTGATATGAAAAAGTATGCTGTGGTCAGATAATGGAGTAAGCAATGCATATTTGTTGGCATTGATGTTGAAATAGGAATTACAAAATACCAAACATACACTTGTTTTAGGTTCAGTGTCATGTATACAAAAACGTTTGTATACAGCAAGGTGAGGCCATGATAAATCGGGCTACTTGGCTTGGAGTCCCTTTGCCGGCCATTGGCACAAAACAGTAGAGACTGATGTAGCATTTTTGGGTCAGCTAGGGGTCAAAAGGCAGATTGCCCCAGGTGACCAGCTGCAAACTTTTATGAAACTTAGAAGCCACTGGCTCTGGTGTGCCTGCTTGATCAATGTACTTGGTTGATCCTGATGAAGTTCCTGAGGTAGATAGTAAGGACTATTGTGTGTGGCTGAATATTTTTAGATTGTGCATGTTTTTTAATGGAAAGTGACTAGCAAATTGTGTGTGCTGCCAACAACAAATGATATTAGTATTTTAGAGTCTGTATCTAGAGTTATAAGAAACAAGTGTAGCTTCTACCATATTCCACCTTCTTGTACTGTCTGGCAAAGTTCACCACAACGTGTGTGAGAGAGAGAGAGAGATGTATTAAAGTTGAACATAGTCTAAATATCCTCAGTGCTTTCCTGCATGTCTTGTCATGCTATATTCCAATAACATAACTTGTGAGAACTTAGTCATTCTTCTTCCTCTTTTGCTGGGTAATATAGGCTAAGGTGGAGTGGGTTTGTTGCTGAGACTACACCTTCAGATGATTACAGTGCAAAAATAGGCATGGCATTCAGTATGACTAACTCTGACATCTGTGAGCAAGTCAGTTTTAATACTTGTGGCAGGGGATTTTGCCTAGGGAGCTGCTACTATTCAGAAAAGGATACTGCATCCTCTGTCAGATATTTGGAGAAGCTATGAAAGGGTTTTGACACCGAGCAGATAGAGATGGTTGGAGGCAGATATGAACTGAATACCTGCAGCGAGATTTCAAGGATCTTCTGGCAACCTAGGAAACAATTGGCTTTTTAGTATTGCCAATAATGAGGACAGACTGAGTGGACTGAGGAACAGCATCTTTTTATTTTATTTGGTACTTCAGACATTATAAAGGCACTTCTACAAGTGCACGCGCAGAGATATAATACACATTGATTTAAATTAGAAAACACTTGACCTGTTGACTCAGATGTCAATCACTGAATTTAGCCAGAACCTCAATAAATAAATGAAATCCTCACTTCATGAAAGCACAATAGTAGGCCCAAATCATCTCTATATAGGATTAATTAGGATTCTGAACAAAATGATCCTTCAAAACCAAGCAAGAAACCAAATAGCTCTAAACTTCAAACATACTCCTAAATTATTTCAAGAGGCAAAGATTTCTGTAGATGTTATCTTTTATTGGATCAATTGCATGGTTGGGATAGATTTAGACAAGGACTGTCACTGCTACAAGAGCCCAACACTAGCAACTCCTAAATTAGTGTAATATTTATAGCTTTCTCAGATACAAAAATAGCTACTGGCTATCTTTTTTTACTTTAAAAACAGACTCCAAACACATTAAAACACTCAGGTAAATCCTTGTTGTCTTGGTTGTGTGTTTAGAATGTTGTCAAACTCAAGGATGTATGTACCATTGAGGCCAGATCCAGATGTGCAGGTGTTTGTGGTGCCGCAAACCTCTTTGTGGCAGCACAAACTGCATCCATCGCATGGTAAACCATGTGCGGTGCTGCTAATTTGCAGTGCCAGGGCAAAATTTGCTAATGGGATTTCCCAGTATTAAAAAGAAACTCCAAAGAAGAAGTGGTGCAAAGCATGCCAAGTGGCATGCACCAGGACAAATGATGAGATGGGCACCCTGCACCCCAGCCAAGCACTCCCCAGCTGGCTGGGCCACAGTGTGCCTCAAAATGGGGGAATATGGGGGAGCAGGCAGCCCTAGGGTACCTACTACCCCATCTCAACATGCCACTCCCCAGTTTTTGTATCCGGTTACCCATAGGCTACTGGAAGTTGGGGGGAGTCACCTGCCACAGAATGTGGGGCTCTTGGGGCCTGGTGAACATAGTGACTGGTAGCAGAAGAGCGAGTGAGGGCTGACACACCCTGTCACCCTCTGACTGCTTTGCCTTTTACCACTGCCAGTGCTTCCACTGCCTATTTGGACTTGGAGTCAGAGCTCTTGCCACTGTGTGCACCATACTGGTGTCAGAGCTATCATCCCAGCATTAAACGTGTTGGCAGCAGCAGCTCCAACTGCAGCATGGGGCATACATCATATGGCAAGACCTGGAGCTGCATTGCCACTGCTGTGTGGACAAGGCAGGATCACTGGAGCCACCCCGTGCCCTTGACTGGATTTAGCCTGCAAAGAGACCTGTGGTCTGAATCCAGCCAGGGAGCAGGTGTGTTTGACATGCCTGCTATAAAGCATTTGATGTGTTAACCAGTAATTTAATACATATTCAAGAATGAACTGGAAGCCATTGCAAACTATGAAATGTGGATGATGTATGCAAAAAAAAATTAGAGCAGGAGCTACATTCAGCAATAATTGAAGCTTCCAAGCATTAAATAAACATGGTTCAGTAATCTGGTCTGCAACTGAAACGGGCATAAATAGTAGTGACAGTACCTAGACTTGAGAGGAAAGGTCACAATATCCTTGGCAAACTAAGCCCTGCTAAAACAAACTCATTCTCAAATATGACTAATTTAGATGAGGAAACTTGGGGGGGGGGGATTTCCTTCACCTTTCTCTGAGGCCTTGGGATGTTGGCCACAGCTAAGACGTGGTATTTTTGACAGGGAGTGACTCCTCCTCCTGCTTGTAGTTAGCAAGCCCAGAGGTTCCTGGCTAGAGGTGTTGCTAATTGTGTCATAGGGACAGCTAAATTTGGGGTCAAGAAGTAATTGAGTGAGTGCCTATGTCTACATTCCTTGGGGAAAGAACCTAGCTTGATTTTCAGATCTTAGAGTCTGCAAAGTGGAAAAATGTATTTTTAGTTGTAAAAAGAATAAATGCAATATGGTATCAGTGAGCTACAAGAAACATTGATCTTTATGATGTTAAAGTTATTTTTCAGAATAAGGCCCTACTGTTATGTAGCTGGGAACATGTGGTTCCAGCAACTTAATATCAAAGAATATAGTTATGTACAGCCTCTAAGCTTTGCACAGTGTTCTCTCTTAGGAATATACTAATGCTTTATGTAGTTCAACTGTTTTTTTTTTTTACGTGTATATGCTTTAGGAGGACATTGCTAAAAAGTGCTAAAGATTTTGCAAGCTGGCAGTATAGAAAAATATAATATGATGAGTTAGCCATAATACACTTAACTTTTTTTTAAAAGGAAGCTAATGGAAGGAAGATACTGGAATTATTATTCAGTGTAGAACCTGCTGGAGCTGATTGGAGCTGATTATCATCACTGCTGTACATATTTTTAAAAAACATGTAGAAATAGATACGTGTTCTTTTATTTAAAATCTGCCATTCAGTAAATATTGAAGCTAAGCCATTATATTTTAGTAATTTTCTGCTTCATTAACAATTAAGATTGCATTAGCATTAAGATTGCTAATCTTGTGGCACTATCAAAATATGAAAAAGAAACATTTTTTATACTTAAGTACTAGACACAGTTAAAAAAAAAGAAGAAAAACACCTGGGTGCACATGTTAATATATATCTCTTTCTCTATGAAAAAAATTAGAGGCTGATGATTTCAGCAAATTTTCTTGCAAAGTCAGAATTAAAGTCAACAACTGTGTTTCTGTTCTTATCGCACATGCCTGGACTTCTACCATTTTTTCTCCTCAAAAGGGTAAAGTCCATTGTGCTTTCTGAGATAATTATAACCAAGTTCAGATAGGTTTGCATAAGCAAACAAAAGGTTCTTATTGTCTAGCCCCTGGCGGAAGAATAGTTAGCATGATTCATTTTAATTTTAAAGTAACAGGGACAACAGAAAATGTTGGAAATAGAGAAGTAACTGGCTTGTTCCTTGGAGTGGTGCCAAAAAAGTAGTTTCCACAAAGGTATTTCAAGGTTTCGTTCCCATTTATGCTAAGGTTTCTATTTACTGCTCTAATCATGTGACAGAGCCTCAAAGTTTAATGTAACTATATTTAACTGCTCTCCAACCTCTTCATAATTCCAGAAGACTGTAAGGTGGCATTAATGTACATGGGATTGAGACTCTTTTTTGCTTAACAAAATGCATGTGTGACTCTTCTAAGATTTAGAGAACACTGCAGTATCTAGGAACAGATTTGTCTCAGATGGATGTAGTACTATAAATTCTCTCTGCTGCTCCTTTCCAGAGGAGTAGAGGCAGATGACTTTTTTTTTTCCTTAAGCACATAGCTGTTACATCTGGAAACCAGTTTCTAGAAACAAAAAATATTGTCAGCAATACTTGTCTTTAAGCTTGTCTTCCATGGTTGCAAGCAAAGATGAAATGACAGTACCGGTCTGACATGACTTTCTGAGAGAATGACAAAGCATCTTGGTAATTTTTTTTTATCCATTTCCTATTTTTTTTTAAACAACACAATTGCTAAATTCATCTTTTGGATCCACAAATCAGGTCTTTTTTCCCCTTGTTATATATCAAAGACTCAAAGCTATTCCTAGGTTATCAGTGAATCAAACACAAAACTCATGCATGGTAAGTGTACACATATTCAGTACATATTAATTATACATTTTAAAAGATCTAACCTAAAGGATGGAGCTCCTAAAATACTACATTGACCTTCCACAGAAACACCTTCAAGTGAATGTCTTTCACCAATTACTAAAGCTTATTATCAGTATATGCATTGAGAAACATGGAATAGGAGAGGCTAGAAAACATAATGTCACCAACTCAAAAGAGCTTCATTATTTAAGTTTGTGTGTTCCATTTTAGCAGTCTTCTCCTTTTGCTTCCAGGAGGGTTCCTACTTTCCCCAATTCAGTCTTGATCCACAAACATAAAATGCAGGTTCCACCTGATTAAATGACTAATCCCATTTCTAGTTTCAGAAACATCTAAGCAAAAGATGCTGCTTATTGACATTAGTTCTAAATATAAATATCACCAAAATTAAACATCTAAATCAGTCCCAAATTATTCCCTGAAGCAGCTTTAAAACCATGGCTTTTTGCTCATGTCTTTTCATGGGCAAGCATTGCTGGTGACTGTTTCATATGTCATTATGACTCACTAATGTCATCATTGGTTGTTACCAGTCGTTAGGTCATGACTCATTTGAAATTATAAAATGACCTACTGCTGTAAATCATGTACAAATGTAGCTACCATCTTTCTTAACATTTATGGTGTGCTGCAGTTTTTTGTTGTCTGACACTAGTGATTCATCATTATTTGGAGGGAAAATACACTCTGTCTCCTGAATTGTAATAGCAGTGGGTGATATTTATACCCCGGCAAACATGTGTGTTGATTTTCCAGCTATGTTGGAGCCACATTAGGGAAAGCAAAATGTAGTCATGGAGCAGAAAAAACTCTGATCCTAGAGACGGAGATTTCCAGCAAACAATTTTGGAAGAGGTGTCAGAACACCTCTTAGAATCCAGACAGCAGGATGGACCCCACCCTCTCCCCCCAAAAACCTTCCCCTTTCTGTGGAAGACAACAAGAATGACTTTATGGTATTCCATACTAACAAATAACTTCTCTCCTTCCATCCCCCACAAGCAGATTTCAGAGGAGGATATTTGTTTAGTGTCCTTGGAACAGAGGTCCAGCACCTGTTGGATGGCAGCTTCTCTCATTCCTTCCGGCATGCCACAGCGGGAGCTTTGTCATGTGCAAAACTAGACCAGGGTGAAGTTTTTGGCATGTGAGAGAGGAATTTGGGAATGATATGAGTTCTCTTGGGATGGAACATGACAGTATCATAACCTTGAATATATGGGCTGTTAGCTATTTTACTTAAAGTATTATGTGTTGTTCATGGAATCAATGGCCTAAAAATAGTGCATAATAGTGTGTTGGCCCTGTAGGTCTGGACCCAGGGCTTGGAGCCAGGACCTCCTGATTACAAATGTTGGCTCTGACATTGAATTCCTCCATAGCCCTGGGAAAATGACTATGGATAAATATGGTGTAAATTGGGAAGCCTAAATAAGTGAACTGTACACTTGGGAGGCCTGAGTGAAAGCGGTAGCAGGAGGAAACCTCCTTTCCAAACTGCAGAGTTCAAGTTGATAATAGTTCCAGGTTATAGCATCAGAGATGGGTGGCGACCCTTATTACAAGTTGGATAGTCCTGAATTCCCCACTTCATTTACTTTCTCCAGCCTGTGTCAAAAACCCCTCTACGTGGCAGCGTTGACAGCAATTCTCGGAGGCGCGCAGCTGTTATATATTGGGGCAGTTAACATCCCCTAAGTTACAGAACTCTGTCCTCCATTTCCTTGCTCTCAACCACTGTGTAAGCCGACTGTATCCTCTTCTGTTGTATGTGGAGCATCCTATGGATATGGAGGAGGAAAGGTTAGATTCCACTGTACACCATATATGGGCTGCGGGTGGTTATGAGGTGACATAGAGAATCACCGAAAAGACATACGCTTCATCCATCTGTGCTCTGTGGAAGCTTCATCCAGGTAGAGCTGGTTTTCAGGAGAGATGGGCTGGTAGAGGTATGGGGTACTGCCATAGATCTAAAACTAAACAGATTCATTGGCCAGGTGTCTTTTGTGTGAAGGAAATTCAGTGGTTGCAGGAGTTATTGAAACAACTGGAGATGCCCCTTGCTCATTAGTCTGTAGGGAGTGATTCCTTCCAGAGCCTCATTGGAAAAACCCTGCACAAAATCTATCTACTATGGCTCTGCAGAGGCATGGAGGCTTTGGATGTTTACACTGTTTCGTCCATCTGATAAATTGGGACTCTTTCTTGCTTACCTCACTCAGGTGCAGTGAGGCTTACTTGGTTAATGTTTGTAACACGTCATGAAGATTAGTTCTGCTTAGCTTTATTATTGCTGTTCTTTTTTGTCTGTATGACTATGCTGGTGGAAGGTCACCTTTCACTATATTTTCATACTGTTTTGAAATGTATTTTTATCTTGATTTTATACAGCACCAAAAACACTACCTACTCACAGCATTTAATATAGGCTTAAAATTCAATTACAAAAAAAGAAGATATCTAGCCACCTCTCATCTTTTGTAAACCTAGAAATTAAGCAACCTCAGACTGCAAATGAAGTCCACCCACTATCCTGTCCTCCCATAAAAGCCTAAGCAAATAGGTGGGCTTTGCACTGTGACCTAGTGATTCAGCAGCTCCTAGCTCAGTTCCATTCATATCTTCATCCCTTACCTACCAGGAAAGAGGTGCAGCTCCTTTATAGGTCATGGAAAGCAATGGTTTGTCCAAGCCAGGCAGTTGACAAGTCCTTATCTTTAAATACCATATTTTTGAGAGGGAAAAGCATTAAGATCCAGAATGAAAAATAGATATACTTGTGGTAAAAAGCAGAGTGTATTTCAAAAAGTAAAAGCACACATTCACCAATAAGATTTGTGTATTTATCTATGAGCAAGGTGTTGCGTATCTTGCAGCTTTTGTGGTCTTGCATATACTATTCATCCTTTCTTCTACACACATTCACTATGTGCCATTTTCTGATCCCTCCTTTATTTCAGGAACTTCTTGCAATTTGCACCCCCTCTTCCCTGTCGAGGTTCTGAGCCTCACAGTTTCCCATGCCTTGTACCAGGGACTCATGCTGTGTCAGTAAAGTCCCCCTTTTCCCCTCCAACCTAACGGTTCAGTGGGTGGTCTTTCCAACTTGCATCAAAGATTTTGTTTGCCTTCTCCCCCCATGCCAGCAGTTCTGTGTTTCACCCTCTTCCCCATACCCACTCCCTCATTCTTCCCCAATGACAGGGACTATGTGCATGTTCCTTATCTCCCCAGGCTGCCATTACTTTTACTCCCCAGACATGTGTGTTTTGGCTTGGAGGATACATCAGCCAGAATGCCAAGTGTTAAGTTCTATTGGAAGTGCCGGTTGGGTTCCTGTTCTGTTCAAAGGTTGTAATAGGTGTCATTCACGAGCTGTTTGATGTATAGACAACTGTTGATATAGTTGAAACTGTGACTCTGCCAAACAAATAGTCAGGGGATCCATATTACCCCCATTTTTCACCTTCCTGTTTGCTATTTCCCCTCACAATCAATTGGTTCTTGGCTACTGGAGTTTGTTGATAGGATTTGGAATGGAAAGAATGCCACATTCACAAGTTAGTGTATTAGACAGACATAGAAATGCCATTAAAGCCTTTGAAGCTCAGCCAGTAACTGTTTGGAAATAGGCGTTTTATACAAATGGTTTATAGATTGCTGGGATCGCTTCAGACCTATCACACTGTTTGTAATGCATTTTAATTTGCTCAGTGTTTAAATACAGTTATTCAGTACACTTACCTCACTATATACATTTCTGTCTGCGATTTTGTTCTCAGTGCCTCCATGAAAATGATGGCAGGGTCCCACTTTGTGGTCCCAAAGGGTGATAAAACATTCAGATAATATAGTCTGTCTTAATATCTTAGAAGTAGGCTTTCTATTCAGATTTATGGCTTTTCCAATTAATATTTTGAAGACATAATACGGTTGAAGTGAATGTCCTAAAATACGGCACTAATACAATAAGACATTTACGGCATTAGCTTTTCAAATACTGATTAACTTAAGGTTTGTTTTATTGTAAACCACCTGCACTGTGTTCTGTCAGGATCCCATATAAATGTATTGAGTGGAGGGCTAAGGAGGGTGTGTCCTGCTCCCCTCACCCTTTAAGGATTTTGTTACATAATGAAAATACATATTTCAATAAGTGCAGTTCTCTAGCTGCACCTAACTAGTATTGGTTTTAGCACCTCATTTTTTTTCTATATAACTTGCATCAACATTTTATCCAATATGTCATGTGATTGCTCAGCACCAGTTTTGTCACCACATACTATTCAGAAGCGTAAAGAGGAGGAAACAGAATAACTCAGGGTTTGTTGTTTGCATTTCCTTTCACTGAGAAAAGACCCCTAAAACACAGGCAGACAAAATAGCCCTACTTGTTTCAATGCATTTTCCCCCCAGAAAATAACTACAGATATTTCAATGGTGTTTGTCAGTATCCCTAACAGATTGTTCTGTTTGAAGTCATCACACATTAAGATTTAACTAGTAATACACACAGGGGCATTTATTATGGGGAAACAGCATATTCTCGGTGTTGTTACATGCAAATAAGAGCTACCATGCCCAAATAACAACATTTGTTTTTGAGAATGGTGTTTTCAGATAGGATTTACATGTCATAGAAAAGGTTTCTTCTGTATCACAAAACTCCTCACCTTCACAAAATTAAACTGAAAGA